>NC_056735.1:1440651834-1440774334 GCF_019279795.1 Protopterus annectens | reverse complement strand
CTCTCCATTAGGTCACTGGCCTCCCTCCCATCCTTAAATGCCCTTCTGAAAGCCTTTATAGCCAAAAGCTGTCTCTGTTGTTGTTCAACAGCAGGATAAATGGTATCCCTAAATGCAGAAGAATACCTGATTGTATCTACATCTCCTTATTCCTTCATCTTCTTCAGTCACTTCCTTACTTCTATCAATTTCTCCCCCCTGGGTTTTCTCTAAATATACCATAAGCCTGCTTTTCTCTCACTTCTTATTGCAGTTCCTATTTGTATTAAACTAACTTACCTTTAATATCTCTATAAACTGGCTAAAATTTCACTAACTATTAAATCTATTTCATGTCATTTGTATCCATTCTTAACCAATGTTTTCATATTATGTCTAATTTAAAGTGCTAAATGGTTGAGTAAAACGCTGTTTTATTATCACTCTACTGTGTCCTGTGCATTTTCTTCCAGTGTGTTGGTTCACAGACAGCTAGTGTTAATTAATTTAATGGTATGTGAAGATGGGTGGATGGATGCTTTGAAAACAGGATGCCATGGCTTCAGAATAATTCAGGTAACTGAGAAACAGACTGTGGATGAAAGTTATACGGCTTGTGTAAAGTCCACACATGTGAACTGTAGGTTAATCTGCAGATCAACATAGAACATACCAGATAAAGGTTAACTCATTTGCATTTGATCCTTATGAGCTGACACTTGGGTTATGAGAGGTAGTACAGACTAGAAGTAAAAAGTTCTGATGTTTCATAAAGTCAGTGCTGAAAGAAAGAAAGGGAGTAGGCATAATGGCTAAGGTGTTAACCTTACACACACAAGGTACAGGGTTTTATTCTCAACTTTGAAGAGAATTTGACTAGTCATAAAATGCCCTGCAAGTGCAGCTAACCTAGTACTTACCTATGAACTTGTATCTCATTACTGTGTCAAAAATGTAAAGGACAGCTACCAGTTTAAATGTGATACTCTGAAGGACCAGAGATCAGTCAGCAGGGAGAACATCTCCTGCTATACCCAACAGTCTGAACATGGCACTTTAGTGTCAGGAGACAGATCAAAAGGAGAACAGCATCATGTCCAGCAGCTAAATTGGTGTAATTAAACTGATAGAAGGCACCAGAACAAAGAACTGCTGAAAGAAGTTTCTACTTTTGGTTTCTGGTTGTTCACCATTTGTTATTTTATTATGTCTTCCATTTAACACTACTTTGGTACAGAATTTTTAAGGTTAACCAGAAAAAAGGTGACCCACCTAATAGCTAAGAAATAAACCATATTCATGCAAGATTGGACCTATTTAGTAACATGCAAATCAGTTTTCCTGAAGTAAAAACCTGAACAGACTAGAAGATCCTGACCAGTTTAGAAACTTAAAACAAAAATGTGTCCTAAAATATGACTGGAAATGGTCCCATATGTCAGATAGTGTCCTTTAGTGTGACCTATACTTGGTGAGTGTGTCGCCAGGCTGTCAACAATCAAGGCTCAGCAGGTCTGAGAGCTGTCAGGAATGGTGCTCAGGGTCCAGTTGCTATTTTTATACCTGAGAGAGTAGCACATGACTGGGTAGAGTTTAGCTGCTGTTTTATGATCCTTAAGGCAGTATATGCATTGCAGTTGTTGGAAGGTAAGTGACTTATTTTATTCAGCCTGTAGTATTTCCTCCATACAGTTTTAGTGTAATGTGACCTTATTCCAGCTGTTTGTCTACCTGAGACTTTTTTCATTCTGTAATAACACACACACTCACACATTTATTCTCACTTTGCCTTGAGCCTCTGTTTGTCCTATTTCGGTGTTATATCTACAACACTGGATTTTCATGAGCTTTACTATGATATGTGATACGCGTAAATAGGTCAGTAACATCAATAACTTGATATGAACTCAGTTCTAAACTGGAAACATTTAGTTAATTAATTTCATCCTCTTAAAAGTGATAGTTTAACAGCTACATCAGTGAGACTGCTGGCCCCTTCTGAATTGTTTCAGTCTAGTCTGCTTCTTCTTAAATGATGTTGACTGAAGTTAGGGTCCTTTCCAATTCAAGACCAGCGCCATTTATAATGGCCTAATACCCCTTCTGTGTACCTGTCGTTTCTTCGGTATCTTACTTGTTTTTTTATACTGCTGCGCACACATCCAACACACATTCTATTTTCATGTTCTTTACAACAGTGCATGAAGGACGTTGGTCTAGAGTAATTTTTATTAATTCACAGACTAATGTTATTGGTATAGAGCAGTGGCTGCAGTTGCACCGAAATGCTCAGGAATGCAGTATTTGAATCTTCAGTAACTGGCTACCATGAAAAAAGAATAACCATGGAAGACTGTGGAGTCTACAAAGATGTCAAAGTCTGTGTGCCTTAAAGTGCTGCTCTGTACTTCATCTAAAATAAACAAGCCATGAATCATTTTGTGTCACCCCCAAACACATGAATACTTTTAATAACATCTTTGCTGTCTACCTCTAGTTGTCAAGTTTCACTAGTTATCAGCACTGTCAGGCACATGCCAGCCAGTATAAGGTATTATAATAAAGGAAATTCTTCTTTTAGTGTGCACTTCTAGAGCAGGTATGTGCAACAATGACAATTATGTTATTGTAAATTGCAAGTGTGGTTGTCTAAAATATTACACAAGTAAATAGATAAATAAATAAAACAAATGCTCATGCATTTCCATCATGACACCAGCATCTATGTACTGATAATGGTACTATGGCACCCAGTCCCCTCATGTTGAATGCCCAAGTTTTGAATACCAGTAAGTACCCAAATTGATATTAGTTACTACTTAAAATGAAGAAAAGGACCCTATCTGCAAGCAGCAAGTTATGTTTACTGCATAAATAAACAAAACAAAATCAAAACAATTAGCATCTCACTTTAATATGTTCATAGGCTCAAAGGTTCATATGTGTTTACTAGACTAATGACCACATGGGCCTTTTTAAGCCTAGTCATGCATCCCAAATCTCCGACAAGTTCTGATACCCTTGATAAGTGTAACCAGGAGCTTGGGAGATTAAACATTTATAAGCTAGGGCCTGGGAGATGAACCATTTACAGGTTTCCTGTGTCCATTAGAAACATAGGTGCCAAACCAGGGATGAATTTCCTGTTCCCATCCAATTGTCCAGGTTGCACTTGAATTGGTTAAGGAGGAACTCTGCTTCACATGGATACAGAGCCTGTTCCAGAGATGGGATAATCTGTGAGATACATACCTGTCTCTCCAACAGGTCCTGTTTATATCACAGGTAAGGTTTAAGTCTTTAGAATAGGTAATTCTGGTGCTGTGTGTTTTCTGGATATGCAGGAGGTCCATCAGAGTGGGGTCTGACAATACCTTGTATGCTGGGCATAGATCTCCCCTCAAAAGCCTGTAGGAGACAGAATACAGGGATAGAGCCTTGAGGCGGTCTGCAGAGGACATTTTACTTAAGTCCTATATTCTTTTAGTAAGGAACCTCTGTGGACATTCCAGTTATTGTACTCGATAGGTCTAATGAATGCCAAATACAGTGGAACAATGACTTCATTGGACTTAGATGCCATCCCTTTGTTTATAAATTGTCAGCATAGAATGTTTTCTTCACTACTGTAGACAAGTGATGGTCAAAGGCTGGATTACTATCTGTGTGTGTCCCTAAGTCCCTGACTATTGGGTCAACTCTAAGGGGTGTGTTGTCAATATGATAGTAATGTGCTTATGAGACACTGGGCATGTCCAGACCCTTACTGCCATAACCTCCCCAAATCACACCACAAACTGCAACTGGACCATGTACACCTCAGTTGCGTGTGCAGTTTCCTGTAAGAAGATAAAGATATCTTCATTGAAGGTGAATGCATTTAAATAAACAACTCATCTCCTTCAATTGCTGTTTCCCATACCTCACACAGACTAATTTTAAATATCACTTTAACGCCGTGTCCCTCATTTCTGGGTATGCATCCTGTTATCCTTCGATACCTAAGATACAAGAAACCTTTTTTATGTAATCCGGAGATATATTTCATGTGGCGAAATCACTCCACATCTGTGCTATATATGTTAGGGGTCCCCATAATTCCCCATTGAGTCAATGAGTCATGCAATCACACACATATGCATGCTTCAGCAGAGTGGCAAGATCCTATCCATTGATGCTAATTCCTACAAAAAAATCGTCAGAATTTTTTAATATAATTCATTAATTAATTTACTTTTTTAAAAACATTATTTCCTACTCTGCAAGTGTCAGCTTTCCTCCCTGAGACACAGGACAGTACAAATTGCCTAACTCCTAAATTATATTTAAAAAAATATTTTTTTTTCCTATAGTAAAAGAAATACCCCAGCCTCATGTGATTATTCTACTACACACCCAGCACCTCCCCAACTTCCCTCACCTGTGCTTCCCACTGAAATCAGCAGAACAGGGGTGATGCAAATTTTGTGTAATGACACATTTTCTCTGTTCTGGATACATTGCAGAGCATGTCTAGTAACACACCCTCAATGATCAGGAGCCACTGTTGAGCCAGTGTAATGACACACCATTAATGCTCAGGAGCCACTGCTGAGCCCATGTAGTGACACACCCTCAATGTTCAGGAGCCAGTGCTGAGTCCATGTAGTGACACACCCTCAATGTTCAGGAGCCAGTGCTGAGCATGTGTAGTGACACACCCTCAATGTTCAGGAGCCAATGCTGAGCATGCGTAGTGACACACCCTCAGTGTTCAGGAGCCAGTGCTGAACATGTGTAGTGACACACCCTCAATGTTCAGGAGCCAGTGCTGATCATGTGTAATGACATGCCATTAATGCTCAGGAGCCACTGCTGAGCCCATGTAGTGACACACCCTCAATGTTCAGGAGCCAGTGCTGAGCCCATGTAGTGACACACCCTCAATGTTCAAGAGCCAGTGCTGAACATGTGTAGTGACACACCCTCAATGTTCAGGAGCCAGTGCTGATCATGTGTAATGACATGCCATTAATGCTCAGGAGCCACTGCTGAGCCCATGTAGTGACACACCCTCAATGTTCAGGAGCCAGTGCTGATCCCATGTAGTGACACACCCTCAATGTTCAGGAGCCAGTGCTGAGCATGTGTAGTGACACACCGTCAATGTTCAGGAGCCAATGCTGAGCATGTGTAGTGACACACCCTCAATGTTCAGGAGCCAGTGCTGAGCATGCGTAGTGACACACCCTCAATGTTCAGGAGCCAGTGCTGAACATGTGTAGTGACAAACCCTCAATGTTCAGGAGCCAGTGATGATCATGTGTAGTGACACGCCCCTAATGTTTAGGAGACAGTTCAGAACCCATGTAGGGACACACCATTAATGTTCAGGAGCCACTGTTGAGTCCAAGTAGTGACACACCCTCCATATTCATGAGTGGCGCTAAATTTGTATGATGACATACATACACTATTCAGGAGCCAGTGAGGAGCCTGTTTAATGACCCCTTCATTTTTTAGGAGTGATGCTATTGTGACAGTGGCACATTTGACACTGTTCAGGAACCAGAGACACAGGATAGTGGCACATTTGACACTGTTCAGGAACCAAAGCAGAACCTGCGTAATGACACACCTTTATTATTTTGGGTCATTGCTGAGGCTGTATATTGACACACAGATTCACTGTTCAAGAGCCAATGCTGAGCTTGTGTAATATCAAACCTTCAATGTCCAGCAGCCAATTCTGAACCTTTGTAGGGACAAGCCTTCACTGTCCAGCTGCCTGTGCTGAACCTGTGTATGGACAAACCTTCACTTTCCAACAGCCAGTCCTGGGCCTGTGTAGTGATAAACCTTCACTTTCTGGCACCCAGTGCTGAGCCTGTGTAGGGACAAACCATCACTGTCTATCTGTCAATGCTGAGACTGTGTAGGGACAAGCCTTCACTCTACAGCTGCCAATCCTGAGACTGTGTAGGGACAAGTATTTACTGTCCAGCAGCCAATTCTGAGCCTGTGTATGGACAAACCTTCACTGTCCAGCTGCCAATGCTGAGACTGCTTAGTGACCACTGCTGAGGAGCCAGCTTTGTACCCGAGTGGTGACATTCCTACATTTTTCGGGATCTGACGCTGAGCATGTGCATTGCCACAGTTTCACTATTCAGAATTTGACTGTGAACCTGGATGATGCCATGCCTTCTGTCTTCAGGAAATATGTAAAACTGGAAATGATGAGAATCATTCGCTAAGCACAGGCAGTAACTTGTCTTCACCATTCATCAACTCACCCAGAGCCTGCATCGTCACATGCCTTTACTGGTCAGGCTCTGGCCCCACATTGAAGTAGATTCACTACTGATTTTCTTTGACTGATTCATAGCTGTATAGTTTAGCCATTTTTAATAGTTTGAACTAACATTTCAACATACCACCTATACTAATCTATCTAACCATCCATAATCTTTTCATTGTGCAGGTCTACCTGAAAGGTACTTTGAAGTGGATACCCAGCTGTTCAACTGTTGTATGACTTTAATTTCTGGACTAGAATAGTTTGCAATAGTTTGCCAAAATTAATATTTATTTCACCTTTGTATATGCAAGAAAAAAATAACATGCCTGAGTTATGACAATTAATGTTCCTATAAATTAAATTGCTAATCTATAAAATTACTCTTTGAGCAAGATTCAAAAATGCCATCTGTGCACCACAGAAGGATCATTGATGAGATCTTACTGCTTGCTATCTATCTATATATATATATATATATATATATGTGTGTGTGTGTGTATATGTATATATATATATATATATATATATATATATATATATATATATATACATATATTCAAAAGGAGTGCATTCTCCCCTATGGACGCCAGTACACTGCGGTATGCCTCTAGCATGAATCACAAAAGGAAGTGCATTGTCCCTTATGGTGCACAATCCACTGGTTTATGTCTTAAAACATGAATCACAAAGCTAAGTGTATTGTCCCCTATAATGCACAGTACACTGCTGTATGCCTTCAGCATGAATCACAGAAGGAAGTTCACTGCAACCTATGATGTATGCCTTCAGCATAAATTACAATGGTAAATGCATTATTCTGTTATGGTGCACAATGCATTGCCATTTGCAGTAAACATCAATGACAAATGTAAGTGCATTGTCCCTTATGGTGCATAGTGCACTACTGTATTTCTTCAGCAGATAATCACAATGAGAAGTGCATTGTGTCCTGTGGACCACTGTTATATGCAAGACAACAGTGAACTGAGCAGCCGATTAATGCTAGTGCTTCACAGTGTTTGTCTCAGCCTAATTGTCACACATTCTGATTACTTTGCCCACGTAATTGCAAAGTAATCAGAGTGTATGTGGAAAGGTTAACACATACTGAAAGACACTGGAACCACTTAGCAGTTCTATAGGCTGCCATGATATCTGAATACAGAGAGTATACATAATAAAGAAGTCATACAAAACGTGTGACATAATAACTGATGGATGTAAAACAGTACTATAATTACAGTGACAAAGAGGATATTGACTGGTCCCTCTACTCCATAAACTCAAACCCTCTCCCCATTAACTTACATGGTTTCTCCCAAAACATTCGATCTCCCACTAGAATTGGGAATGCTCAACAAAAGGAGAGCATGATTGACTGGATTCTTACTAATAAGACCCCAAACAACTATACTACAGGGACCCTACCAAATGACCTTAGTGACGACCTAATTACCTTTCTCATGAAACACAAATGCCCGACCTCAAACCATCCTCTAACCAGACTAGTTAGGAATAGTAAGAATTTTGTCCCAGACCAATTTATTGCTGATCTCAAAACATGTAATTGGTCCATCCTTAAAACCCTCCCCTTAGATGAGAGTGTGTCATACTTTAATGACACCTTCCTCAAGATACTTGACTCTCACGCTCCAATGAGGCTTACAAGAACTAAGGAACATATTGCACCTTGGTTAACAAAAGAAACCAAATACAAAATCAAACTCCGTGATCATGCCTGGCATAAATGGAGATCCACCAAAACCCACCTTGACCGCATCAAATTTCTACAACTTAGAAACTCAACCAAATCAGCTGTTAAGACTGACAAAAAGCAATATTTCTGCCACCTCCAAGACAACCACCAGCATAATCCTAAAAAATTCTGGGCTGGGTTTAATCGCCTCCTTCACCCAGGAAAATCCACCACCCCCATCCCTGAAAAACTTCTGGGTGATGACCCAGGACATATAGCCAACACCTTCAACTTATTTTTCACTGAGACCATCCAGTCCCTCGCCAATCAGCTTAACACTTCTCCCTCGGCCACAACCTTAACTAAAGACCCAACTCAACCCTCTTTTAACCTACAACCCACATCTACCTCCTATATTAGAACCTTATTGAAAAAACTAAAACCAACCACCCTAGCGGCTGACTTACTCCCAGCCAATTACCTGCAATTGGCATCTGACGCCATTGCCTACCCTGTTTCCATTCTGATTAACCGGTCCATCTCTGAAGCTTCTATTCCTTCAATCTGGAAAATCTCCTATATTATTCCTCTGCATAAAGGTGGGTCCTCTACTGACACATCTAACTACAGACCAATAGCTATACTATCTCCACTAGCCAAGATCTTGGAACGCTGCGTTCACAAACAACTTATTTCCCATCTTTCACGTAACAACCTTCTCTCTAACACCCAGCATGGATTTCGCCCCCATCACAGTACAACCTCTGCCCTTCTCTCCTTTGTTGACTCAGTCAACCTAAACCGCAACAATAAACTTATAACCTCTGCGTTATTTCTAGATCTATCAAAAGCTTTCGACATGGTCAATCACAAGCAGTTGATTCACACGCTGGAAAACTTTCAACTTAGCAAACCAACCATAAACTGGTTTACTGACTACCTCTCTTGTAGGCAACAGGCAGTCCAGTGGCAAAACACTCTTTCAGATCTACTTCCAACTAACATTGGCGTTCCCCAAGGATCTATCCTTGGTCCCTCCTCTTTTCCCTATTTATAAATGGCCTACACTCGATCATTCCTAAAGCCACATGTATTCAATACATGAGCGATTCCACCCTAATCTGCTCGGATACTTCCCTCCCAAAACTACAAATTGCTACCCAAAATTGCTTCTCCATAGTCGAACAGTGGTTCTCAGAACTAAAGCTTTTACTTAACCCTACCAAAACCAAATTACTTCTAATTTTCCCCACATCAATTCCCTCCCAAGGAAAAGAACCACCTAGTTCCAACAGCCCAACCTTCCATGTATCTTCTTACAATGGGACCATAATCGAACCTGTCTCCCACACTAAACTATTAGGGGTGACCATTGATAACAAGCTTAAATTTGATACCCATGTTAGTTTGACTATCAAGTCAGTCAACAGGAAACTTGGGTCTATGTATAGAATTAAGAACTTCCTAACCCCACACACCAAACTAACTATTGCCAGGACCCATCTTCTCTCCACACTCCTTTATGCATCCCCAGTATTTTCCTTCCTTAACAAGAGAGAACTTAACAAACTATCTATAACCTACAACCATATAGCCAGATTCATTGCAGGTTTGCCATATCGCACCCATCACTGCCAAAATCTAAGGGCATTGGAATGGCTAGAGCTGCCCAACATTTTCAAACTAAACCAACTTACTGAGGTTTTTAAAACGATCAATCACCCAGAAAGAATCCCCTCACTAAATAAAATATTCACCCCCTACTCCAACCTTTTATCCCTGCGGTCATCAAACAGCCTACTTGTTCAGACCATTAAATCCCACAACTCGGGAGGGGAAGCACTCTATGCTAATTCCATTGGCAAATCCTGGAATGCCCTCCTAACAACCTAAGGCATATGACCTCTCCTCACCAATTTAAAAAACACCTCAAAGATCTCCTAAAGTCCCAATGGCTATGCCCCTGCTCTAATCCAGACTAATAGCAATCGCCCCATACCCACCTAATTCTCTACCTATAATGAAGCTAAGCTTGATCTCCTTCTCCTAGTTTGCAACATTTCTAACCAACATGTTTAACCTGTTCAATTGCTTTATTCTTGATTGTAATAACAAACATTTAATCTCCATATGTTTACTGTTAAACTTCCTCTGACTATATCCTGTATGTTATAATAATTTGTGCATTTCTTATGTCTCTGTTTTAATTCCTCTGATTTGGAGCTTTTCTCCCAGGCCTCTACTGAAAATGGACATATATCCAGCTAGACTAGCCCGGTCAACAAATGTAAAATAAAATAAAATAAATAAATAAAAATAAATAAAATAAAATAAAAATATGAAATTAAAAAAGTCTGCTATACCATTAACTGTAATCAGTGTGAGACTTCTATAAGATGGTATATTTTAATTGTTTAATTTGAAGTATGACATCAGACTACTTTTAATTCATTCAGTAATGAGGTATTAACAGTGCAAGGCACTGCACTTTGTTAGACACTGTTTTCTTGACACGTCATGTTTTTATATGTTTAGCCGACTACTTGTGCTATTAAAGTTTCATTACATCTAACATTGTTTTGCCATGAGTGTTGCAATACAATCTCTAAGGTCACTTCAGTCAAAGGAAAAGAGAAAATGTGATTTTTTTTTTTATTTTCACTTTTGTCTGAGTTTTTCAACCTCTAAAATATAAGTGGGGCTGTGGGTACAGAACTTCTGCATTCGGAGGAAGCAAAAGTACAGCTCCCTTGCAGGAATGAATATTTAAAGTATCTGCATTTGGACAATACAGAAGTAATGCTCCCTGCCAGGAATTAATGCTTAAAGTATTGTGTGATTTTCTCAATACATTATTTTAAGAGAGATTTTGGTGAACTTCAGAGTTTTAGTTACAATTTATTGGACCTTGTTTAAGGAAGAAAGGATATCTCATTAAAGATCCACTAACATCTACTCAGTTGTACACAGTTCAGAGGAGTAGGCAGACTGGCATGCCTCATGTTTAATGGATCACACTGAATGGGTGATAAGGTGGTGCAATGGGTAGCATTGACATCTAACAGCAAGAGGTTCTCTGGTTTGATTCTCAGCTTAGGTGCATTCTATGTGGAGTCTGCGTGTCCTGCCTGTGTTTGCATGGGTTTTCTCCAGGTTCTTCGGTTTTCTTCCCATAATCCAAAGGCATGCAGTAGACAGATGAGGGACTCTAACTTGTTTGAGGATGTGAGGGCATGTGTGCTAGATATGGAAGAAAGACCTGAGAACCCACTTCTTTTTCCCCCTTTGTCTTGTAAGCTCCAGATAATGGTGGTGGTCTATAAAGAGACTCTAGAAGTTGGATGCAAGTCCTGAGAGAGAGAGAAAGAGAGAGGACCACCCTGACTAGCATCCTATTAATCCTGATATTTGCATAACCAATGGCATCACTGTGAAATTCCATAATGTAATTGGATGGAGAATGGGAAAAGCAGGTACATAAGGTGTCTGAAATTTCAGAATTCGTAGATAACCAGTGCACGATTCAACATCAAAAGTTCAAAGCTTAATAAATGCAAGTCACAAATTGTGAACATTTAAGTGAGATTTAATGAACTTTGAAAGTCACTGTTACACATTTAAAACATTTTTGCTGGGAAAAAGCCTCTTAGATCCCCTACATTTGGGTGCTGCACCTCTATGCTCTATAGATAGATAGATAGATAGTTAGATAGATAGATAGATTTAGATATATCGATGCATGATAGCTGATTGAAAGAACAGCTACACCAATATCCAGAATATCACTGTTATTACATTGAAACAACAAGCGTTGGCATGCTCTGCACATGCTCCAGAAATTACCATGGAGCAGAGTAAGTCACATACAAGGGCTTTAGCAGAGGGCTTGTCCCCCTGTACTCCCCACATGGGGAGACTGTGCCTCCACACCACCTGCTAATTTAACTCTGAGATTGCATATTCCCCAGGGAAAAGTAATATTCCCCTTCCCAAGGATTGTTGGTCTCACACACCTATCAACCATCTGTTTGCTTCAACCAAATTGCATCAGCCAAACAGATGTCGTTTCTGGTCATTCAACCCACTGTCTTCAACCTTATCAAAGTTTCAAAACTTTGAAACCAATATGGCCGGGACCATATAATCAAAGTTTTAAAACTTCAAACACTTTGAATTGAGATCACCATACAGAACAGGAGATTTACCATTTTCCTCGCTATAGTGCAATCTCAGAGTTGGTATATTGCCCCTCCCTGCAAAACTGCAAAGGTGAAGATTTTTGTTTAGGTTTAGAGTTTTTGTTGTAGTTTCAAAATTTCAAAACTTCAATCATATGGTCTTGGCCATATGGGTTTTGAAGTTTTGATAAAACAACATAAACCCATATATATATATATATATATATATATATATATATATATATATATATATATATATACACACACACACACACACACACACACACACACACACACACACACACACACATACACACACACAAATATATATTGCAATGCCAAGCCCTAAAGTACTGAAGAAAAGACTGAAAATACAGGAGAAGAGTGAATAATGAACAGTTTTTTTTTCCTTTATACTTGTTTTTGCAGACCCCCACAACCCCAAAATGTATGTATACCAACTACAAGATTACAATGGTTCTATGAAAAGGGAATATTCTGAGAAATTGCAGTCTTCGACAAGATATGTAAGGTTGGATTTTAGGTCCTTCAGTGTCTCTGCAATTCAGATAGTTACGAAAAGAGAGTGTGTGTGTGTGTGTGTGTGTGTGTGTGTGTGTGTGTGTGTGTGTGTGTGTGTGTGTGTGTGTGTGTGTGTGTGTGCGTGTGTCTGTGTGCGTGTGTCCGTGAGTGTGTGTGTGTCTGTCTGTCTGCCTGTGCCTGTGTGTGCTTGTGTGTGTTTATGAGCATAATGCCTGAAACCTGAATATGATTCTTTCTCCACATTCATTTTAATGTCATAAAGGTCCCAGAGTTACAATACAAAGGCATACATGCACATACTGATGCAGAGGTGGTTCAGAGCATTGTGAGGTCGCTCGCCAACGTTTAGGTCAGCTTATATATAAGGTGCTGTGCTTTCTGAATTGAGCAGCAAAATGTATTCATAAGTTTGACAACATTTGCATGTCTGCTGAGCACTATGGTGGCTTTTGGTGTACAGTGACATACTGGCCAGTAGATACTGGATGCACATTATGTAAGATTCAAGCACAGCCTATTGTCCTGTAAAATACTGCCTTCCCTGAACATTAGTGTTTTACTGTCATTGATGCAGATGTTCATTTAAGTGCAGAAAACACAGTACATTTTCCATGCTTATTCCGTTCTTAGCAATTTTGGTATCACAAACTACTTCCTGGAAAAGGTTTCTGTAACAATACTGTCTTGATTTTATTTGCATTTGATTTTAATTGCACTCAGTAGTGTCATTTTCATGTACAAAGTAAAAGACAAAAAAAATAATGATAGTAAAATAAACCAAGTAAATACTTGGAATAGAAATGACACATGTAGCTACCCGTCAGGTTTGCAGAGCTTCAAGCTGCTTAGAAGGCAATTTAAATCCAGAATAGATAGAACAGCTAATTACATGGTAAATTTGCAAAAACGGTTCTAAATGAAATTGCACTAAAGCCAGCCTGTAGAACATTAAATACATAGGAACGCTCTGGGAAAAATGAACCACAAGTGTCTGTAGACCGTGTTTGAAGTAAACAATTTATTTTGGGCTTGATTGTTTCCTTTCAGTGCAGCAGACAAAATGTCAGAGAACAATGACTTAATTCCTCCACAGTCAGGAAGCACGGTTTATAAAACTACAGGAAATAACATTCAAGAAAGAATCTGAAACCAATATCAGCAGAAACGCTTTCCCCTTACATGAACATGACTGAAAGCTTAAAATCCTCTGGCAGAAATGTTGAATTATACATAAAAAGAAGAAAATAAAAAAAGCCAACAGAATAACACCAGCAGTCTTTCTTATGTGACTTCCTTAATATGTTTCACCTCAGGAACAGCTGTCTAAATGAGACACATGTGCACACCTGCCCCATAGTTACTGTTGTACTATTACCTCAAAATGCAAATTCTTACCATCTTGCTTAATCTCACTATTGTCAGAAACCATGCCTGTACACAGACTTCACCTCTTCAAATGCCCGATTCTAGAATTACATGGCCAGTTAAAATGTCTCCGCCTCAGTTGTTTTTGTTTAAGCCTCTCAAAGGCTTAAAGGTCAGTAATGCAGCACACTGACCTTCACCAGTGAATGCATGCAAATGTTTCTAATTGAATTATTTTAAAGAACTTGCGACCCCTTAGACAAAAACTAAGATGTTTAAGTTAGTATGATTATTAATATCTCTATGAATATTATTATATTTACTTTCTAACATATTCTGAATATTGTACACCCTGGTATTAAATATACTATATCTCACAATAAATGCATGGTCTTTTCTATTAAGATTTCCTGCTAGTTCTTTCTGAGAATTCTTGCCTGGTGCCTTGTGTTATGACATCATGTTTGGCTATGTTGAGACTCGCTGTGACATCACAACCACTGCACTGTGAGTGCTAGAGGCAGACATAGTGATGGACGCATCCCTCAGCAGCAGATGTTTTGTCTGAATGCGTATTGCAATAATAAATAATTGTGACTAAATATGACCCTTTGGTAAACATGTCCTGAAGGAGTGGGGTGCTCTTTAAAGGCACTGCTTTGGGTAGTGACTGATTCTGACTGACCATCAGTCCATCAGTGCTCCTTCTTTAGTTTGTTTTTGCCATTTCTTGGAAGCACTAGGACAAAGAACAGCATACTTTATGTAGCCTTATTAGTTGTCAGCTGAAAAAAAAACAATACTATTATTGTTAGTTATACTGTTACTTTCTAACATATTACACTACACCATTCGCGATGGCCGGTGCCTGGCCTGATGAAATTCCAAGCGGGGAAGTGCTATCCTTAGAATAGCAAAAATGCAGTTGGGGATATACATGGATACATGTGTATTTGTTGCAGGTTTGGTTCATTAAAAGAAGATTCCCTTCTTGTTTGATTAAATTCCCATTTAACCGGTTGGTTAGTTAGTGTGTTGGGTGTTTTCATATCCAGAATCATCAAACAGTGGAGAATGGAAATTAATTTTTTTCCATACTGCTGTGTGATCTCAGAGTTGGTATATTCAATGTAGCAGGGATGTAGGTGAGGGTTCAATGCATCATGCCCCTGCTGAAATAATGTTTTGTATTTTTTTTTCCATTGTATATGCCATTCAATTTTGTGAGGCAATGTAATGTGGTTTGATATAATGGATGTTTGACAAAGGCAAGTATATGCTAATAATATATTGATATAGATATAGATAGAGATATAGAAATAAATATAGATATATAGCTATAGATATAGCTAGATAGGTAAACTAGCTTCAAAGTTGCTTTGCCCCTTCTCTAAGGTAATGACCTCAGAGTTATAATATTATACATGTATGGATCTACTTTAAAAATCATATAACCAGATGATCGAACTACAAGTCATCAATACCAGGAAGTCATAAACTGAAATGACTGAAATTTAAAAAGATCAACTTTCAAAACATCAAATTAACCAATAACAACACATAATCGAATCCAAAATATTGAAACTGCAAAAAACATTAGCTATTTGTCATTAACTACTCTTTTGCAGGGGGCTATGTCCCCTGCACCCCCCACAACCCCCAAACATTAAATATACCAACTCTGAGTTTGCAGTACATTGAAGAAAAGGGTAAACTACAAACTTTTCTAACTACTTCAACTACCTACCATACACTTACAGTTCTACCTTTCCATATACTACTACATGTGTACTTAAAATAGCAACATTTCACTCACTTTAATACTTTGATGTCTACCTAAAACATACCTGACAAATATTTTAACTTCTAAAATATACCTGACAAATATTTTAACTTATACTTTTTATTGTAACTTACATTTCCAAAAACCTCTCCAGCAACATCATAACCTAGCAATGAAACATCTGCAATATTGTATTTCATGTACGTACTGGAAAATGCTTAAAGTGAGAATGCACTATTTCAGTAAATACCATGTAACTACACCAATATAGTTTGACATTCTGACACTCAGTCTTTTTAAGTTTCAGTCGTTTCAATTTTCAACTTTCTGGTCTCAATGATTTGTAGTTCAAGCATCTGGTTATATGATGTTTTAAAGTAGATCCACATATATACCTTCACAAAACAAACAGTCCCACAAAATCCATACTAAGGATTTAAGTCTTCACCAACAAATAAACAAGACATGCTGGTGTGATAGGATCATCACCTGATGCTTGCCCATCTCTGGAATAAGCTACCCATCCATGTTAAACAGAGAGAAACCTTTGACACATTTAAGGAGAGACCCTGATAATTGGACTGTTAACCCCAAATTCTCCAATGACCTATCTTGTGTCATCTCCTGGAGGCAGGAAGTGCCATATGAGAAGAGACGCTGACAAGGTTTCAGTGGTCACTGCAATGATCTATTTTGTAGAGCCTACGATCTTGAAATATTTAATCACATTATACCTTTAACCATTTATACAGCTCCAGGATCACAGGGGCTTGAAATACACTGGATACTGTACCTCCTGAAGATGAGGCAGTTTACAGTAACGTCCTTCCCTTCATCAACAACCCCTTTTTCACATTTTTCCGGATGGGATCAGGGTGTCACTTCAACAGTGACATTCATATAGAGCCAAGGTTTACACCACTGGGTGGCTAACTCTGCCCACTCAGAAAATTGCATGAGAGAAGATAGGATTATACTTTTTGATTTCACCTCTACATCAAACATCTCTGAATTTCCATATTTTTTCTGCAATAATTTCAATTTCAGATTGAACAGAAACCACAAAGAGATATAAACTTTTTTTAAACATTTTCACTAGAAAGTAAGAGCAAAGTTTTCGCACCTGATGTATCTGTAAGGAAATTGGATTTGACAGGAAACACATCTTCCCTAAGCACTATTTATTTCATAAGTGTTAGCCAAGATTAATATTTCTGACTTTCCAAGAATCATTTGTTTCCAGTCTTGTAAACACTTGCTGCTATCATGCATATTGAAAAGCAGGCACTTGCAATTAATATAATTTAACTTTATAGCTTGGTTTGATACACAAAATATTGAGATGAGGAATCCCGTGAAACAAGGACAGGGTGCATGGCAGAGCTCTACTAAGACTAGTACTAATTAGTGCAGGAAAAATACATTATAATATTTCCTTTGACATAGTGCAAGGATTTTATAGGTTCATAGGTTCATAGGTAGGTACTAGGCTATTGGCCCCAGGGCCTATATAAGCCTAGCCAAAAAGGTACCCTGGCTTTCCCCACCCAAGAAAATTATTTTCCTGTGCCCCTGTCAAGCAGAGCCACAGAAGTGATCCCAGGGATGAATTTCCTATCTCCCATCCAATCATCAAGATTATTTTTGAAGAGTGCTAATGAGGAACTTTACTTGATATGAATGGGTAGTTTGTTCCAGAGTATAGCAAGTCTCTGGGACAGGAATCTATCCCTCTAGCATGTTCTGTTTATTGTGGTGACAAGGTTTAGGTCCCTAGAGCATGTAGCTTGGAGGGATTGGGATTTCTTTAAGTGGAGCATGTCCAACAGCTCTGGGTTTGACATAGCTTTGTATGTTAGGTAGAGATTGCCTCTGAGTAGGCGATATGTGACAGAGTAATGCTGGAGATTTTTGAGACGGTCTGCGTACGGCATCTGTTTGAGGATGGTAATCCTCATTGTGAGGTATTTCTGCGGCTTTTCCAGTTGTTGTAGTTGTCTTGTGAGGTACATATCAAAAGGAGTGCTGTATTCTATAATGGATCTAATGAGTGACAAGTAGAGGGGAACAATGACCTCTTTTTTCCTGGATGAGAAACCTTTTGTGATAAGGTGTGCCACGTAGAAGGATTTCCTGATTACTGTGGTGATGTGATTATCAAAGGAGAGACTACTGTCCACCTGTGTTCCAAGGTCTCTAATCACACTTTCAGTGATAAGTAGGCTACCGCCTATGTGGTCGTTCATGGGTACAGAGTTTTTACCAAAAGGGATGGCAATGCACTTTTTGGCATTGAGCTTGAGGCCATGGCTTTGACATCAGGCATCTGTCTCAGTGAGGCCCTTTTGTAGGATGTTGAAGTGAAATAAATCTTCCGACTGCTGTGGTGAAACTGCCAAATCAAGAACAAAAACACAAACTACGACAGATGAATCACCAAGGCTAACGCTAAATATCCAATGGTTTAGACAATGTTGCTGATGAACTGGTCCACAAAACACATCCGATGTCCATTTTAAAATAAATTTAATGATTCCAGATTAAAAAAATAAGAGAATGAAAGTCCCTGTGTGCTCACAAATGATAAGTGCTTTCGATTTAATCTTCATCAGATCGTAATAAAAGACGGGACATCCTTTACTTTTATAAGAAGTTTTTACACTTAATTGACCAATACCAGCTTGTGCATTTTTGATTAACCAATATCTCCTCTAATTTTCCCATCTCATTTGGACTTATAAGACCAATAGGAATTCCATATTGTTGTCACACCCATAAGCTGTTTGTGGGAGTGTTTCTTACCTAGTATGCAAATTGGCTGAGAACGACAACCAATGAGGTTCAACAGTAGTCCATTTCAACCAATCATAATCATGAGTATGCATATTTGTCAGGTTGATGCCTCCTTCTTTCGTTCGTATATGGTGTTTGATTTTTGACAGATACTCTGTTTCACATAATTTATGTATGGAAAATAAATTCAGATCACAACTTTATTTTATGCAGGGAGAATCTTTCAAAGCTCTTCATTGATGGACCTTCCTTAAGAAAACTGATCGCGATATCATACTTCTGGTGTATGAGTTAGTTATCTAATCAAAGTTAAAATCATCCATCTTATACTGCCCGATATCCTTACAATGGTCTGCTAAACTTGCCATCCCTGTTAGCGGCAAGCCTTGAGTCATAATGGCAGGTAGTTGTTTCATCTCGGCCAAATAAGCTGCAGCATAGGTGTAACTTTCAATGAAAGAATTGAGGCGTTCAACCGTATAACTAATGCATAATTTCTATACATTTTCCATCGGGTGTGTCAGGGAAGGTTATTCCCTGCATAATGTTTTTTTATTAAAAATTAGGATGTGAGGAAAGTATAGGAATACATAACAGAGCTTATACTTTCCATATTGCATTTTTCGCCATTTTCGGAACAATATCTACTTTCAAATTTATTTATTTGTTTATTTCTCTGTGGACTGTTCTATATGCAAATTCACATTAATATGTGGGAAATATATTGAAAGTCCACACTTGGCTATCAACAATGATGGTATTTTTCTATATTATTCATTTGTTTGACATCTAATTTTAACAAGATGTAATATACATGCCGATTCAAATAGTGCTTTTCCCATGCTTGATTATTAACAATAGTGGAAATATACATCTCCCATTGGAAGTATTGCAAAGGAGAATTATCATCTCTCAGTTCATTTAGACTTAAATAAAGGTTTTTCATGGTTTCTAAACTTATGCAGAATAGCGGAATGATTTAACCAATCAGGGTCTTACTTCTGCTTTTCCAAGAATAATTAATATCCAATAATATCACAGATTTCTGGCATTTGTCATAGGACCATCAGCTGAAATATTATCCAATTGCCAATAAGTAGGTCATGAAGTGAATGGAGCTTCATGTGCTTTCATAGTGACAAATTGCTTGTGACGTGTTCTTTCTCCAGAAATGTAAAAACTCTCTCCAATATATAACTATATGTTGGTGCTTGTACTGCCCTATTTCATCACGATATTATTCCTATCCATAATCCAAACATGGCCTACTTATAGGATTATCAGTTAGAGTTGTATCCGTTTACAGGAGAATGAGTCATGAAGTAAAAAGAGGCGTAATACACTTTCATAATAATCAAATATTTAAAAAATGCTCTTTCTCCATAAATGCAAGAGAATATCTTTTGTATAAAAAACACTTGTTGATACTTGTATTTCCCAATTTCTTTGCAATGTCGTTCCTTGTCACAATTACAATAATGTCTCCTTATGAGTTCAAACATTTCATTTCCTTATAAGTTGTTCCATATACAAAGCCATTTTAATATAGGGGATGTTATATAATCTTGATTTAATGAGCAATGATGTTTTCGCTTGTTTCTTTATATAGGACACTCAGTGTCAACAAAGCTGGAAATATAATATAAATGCCAATTTAAGCTGTGCATTTACCAGACTTGAATGATAATAGTGATAAAGACTTTTTACACTAATATAACGTCAAATGGCTTTTGATCTCGATTAAATGAATTAATTTAAATAGGTATCAACTGTATTTTCTCCCTTGTAGGCTGTAAGTTCTTAATAAAACAGAGTTAAACCATTTTATATATATTCTTCCATACATCCTTTATATTCTGACATGTATTTATTTAGCTTATAGTAGGTCTTCTCATCTTCAAGATAGGTTTTAACGGAATGATACTATTTAAACCTGGTGGTTGATCAGCTCGTAAATTGATTATCCATTTTGTTTCTCTTATTTCTGTTATATTTTCTATGTCTCCTTTTCTTGGGGCCAAGGTAAACAATTTCCATAGCTTTGAATACAAATGAATGGTCTTTGTGAAAGTTAACATGCGAAGCCAATGCATTATGAGGGTCATTATTGGCAATGTCCCTTTGGTGTCTTTGTATTTGTTTCTTAAACATTTGGTTAGTCTTGTCCACATAAAAAGATGGGCAAGATTTGCATGTCGCTAAATAGATCACGTTGGTGGTAATACACATGGCCTTGACATTAAAGGTAAAAGTTCTCTTGGTTCTTGTGGTTCTTGGATGTTTGAATTGATTGCTACTATCTATTTATGGACAAGCAACACAATGACCACATCTAAATGTACCTTTATGGCCTACTATTTGTTTTTTACTATTCCCATGGGTATTACATAATAATCTTTTTAAGTTCTTTTTATTCTTAAAACCAAATCTTGGTATGTCTCCCACTATATCCTTTAACTGTGGGTCTTGTGTTAATATTGGCCAGAATTGTTTTATCACATCTTGGATATGATAATTGTCAGAGCTATAGGTTAACAAAACCCTAATTCGCTCCTTTTCATCCATGGGTCTGTTGTATTCCCTATTTTCAGTGATCTTCAGGTCTAGTTCACTATAGCCTCTTTCCTTCAAGTTCTTCTGTAAAAACTCAACCTCTTTGTCACATGTGACTTTTTGGTTACAACGTTTATGAATCCTTTTGACCTCATTGCGCATGATGTTCTTTGTGATGTGCCTGGGATGCATACTACTCTTTAATACATAATGGTTCCTCCACGTATCTTTTCTGTATAATTCAGTGTCCAATGTGCCTGTTTCATTAAGAATGATATTAACATCAAGGAAGCTTACTGTTTTCCTGGAATAACTGGCTGTAAATGTTAGAAATGTTGTAGTAGAGTCAGAATAGTTTTTAAACTGCTTGAATTGTTCAATCTCTCCTTGCCATAAGATGAACAAATCATCCACAAAATACCCATAATACAGGATATGTTCATGCCATGGGTTATTGGAATGGAGAACATGTTGCATTTCCCAATTTACTAGAACAATTGGAGTAACTGTTGGCACAGGAAGTGCCCATGGCAAACCCCCATCTCTGCAAGTAGATTTTATTGCCATACACAAAATAAGTATTCTCCAATATCAATTCAAGTAAAGTGCAGACAACATGTGTCTCTGCTGAAGTCTTCTTTTCTGACAATATTCTTCTTATTGAGTCTATCCCAATGTCATTTGGGATTGTGGTGAAAGGATTATTTACATCGAGGGTGGTTAAAAGGAGATCATGATGGTCAGTAATTCTCCTCATAATGATACTTATTTTATGTAGAAAATCATCTGTATCCCTCGGGACTGTATCATGAGATGTCAGAAGTTCTCTTAATTCTTTTTCAACATACAGGGACATGTTTTCGGTAATCCAACCCTGACTGGAGACTATTGGACGTAAAGGTGGATTCAAAAGGTCTTTATGTATTTTGGGGAGTCCATTTATGGTTGGAATGATAGGTTTGGGTACACCTAAGAAATTGTACAGCTCCAAATCAATATGTCTTTGTAAAAATCATATCATTCAAATAAGAACTTACTCTGTTAATAGCTTAATTTAAGCTGAAAGGTGTTACTTCTACATATGTTTTAGAATCTTTTAGCATCATTTCCATTCTGTTGGTATACCATGATGTATCCATAACAACAATAGCTCCCCCTTTATCCGCTGGTTTCAGAGTAATCTTGTTATTCTGTTGTAAATTATTTATGGCTTGTTTTTCATCAAAAGTAATATTGCTGTAATGTTTTGTATGTAAGTCCATCCTCAACTTCTCAACTTCATTGCTACAAAGTCTTGTAAATAATTCCATTGCTGGATGGCTCACAGGTACAAAGGTACTGGGCTTCTTTAGAACTTTTTTCGACCCCTGTTTATTTCCATATATACTTTTTAATGTTACATTGTGGCCAAAACACTTCAAATCAATGACAAACTCATTTAGATCTGACCTAAATGCAGGAATGAATGTTAGGCCTTTTTGTAATATTGATTGTTCCGCAGGTGTTAAGCTATATTTGGAAATATTCACGACCAAAGAGTTGTTTATACAAGGGGCTTTTTCCTCTTCCAATCCCGACTCTGTGACCTGTAATTCTTGTGATATGTTTGTTTAAAAAAAAAAACGGTAAAGAGGTAGATAATGGGAGGTGTGTTCCATTCTTTTTCGGTATAGCCCCTAAAACAGGGGTCTCTGAAGTATTTCCTGTATTAATCTCTAATAATCCATTAGATTGATCTAAAGACTTAGAATTGGTAAGTTGATCCTCTTTACTAGCTGTTGGCATAACTGAAGAATTTTCATTGGATAATATAACATTATGTCTTTTGCTGTAGGGCCGACAAACTTGTGTCCCTGCTGTGTATTCTTCCCTGGGCCATTCAAAGATACAGCACTGCTTAAAATCCAGGACATCTCCATTTAATTTTTTTATTTTGTGTTCTTTTAATTTCGATTCATATACATTCAAGTTGTACTGTAATGTTTCCAATTTATTTATTTTGTGGGAGATTAAATTCACTTTTTCTAGTTCTACTTATTTCTCCTTTATTAACTGCGCAATTTTATCTTCTTCTGGTTAAAGTATTCTAATAGTAGTTTGATATAACGAAAACTTGTTTCAAGGTTGATAGCTTGCCAGCTCGTTAGCAGTGCAGGATGCTGATTACCATAACTGGGCATGCATTTAACATGCATGCTCCTAGGTATCACTTGATGATGTATGCATGCTTCTAAATGATAGCGTTGCCATGTTAATCTTTTTAACTTAAACGCCACTGCTTTCACATCATTGAAAATTATATCAAAAGTAGAATTATCCACTCCTTCAGATACTTTTTGGCATTGAGCTTGAGGCCATGGCTCTGACACCAGACATCTGTCTCAGCGAGGCCGTTCTGTAGGATGTCCACATCATTAGGAGTTTCAATTATGGCTCCTAGTTTGCGGTCATCTGCGAACTTCATTAGCCAAAGACCTTCTGTGTTAGCCTGTACTTCAGAGAAGTAGATACCAAACAGGAGAGGACCCAGGACTGAACCCTGTGGTACTCCACTTGTCACTGGTCTGAAGTCAGATTTGGAGTCTGCTACATTCACAGAGTGGGTTCTGTCAGTGAGCCAGTTGGCAACCCATTTTGTGACATAGGGATTTATACCTAGTTTGTTCACCTTCAGCCTATGCAGGCTGGGTCATAAAGTTGAGACCAGTTGGCACAATGTTTGCACAAGCAGTTTAACACTGCCTTGCCTCACCATCATACACATTTTTGGCAGTCCTTCAGATATGCGTGAACCCACCTCTTCTCCCAACACCTGCACTTTATCTGCTCTCCTCAAAACACACCAGTCCATATTTGAATTCTAGTTCTGTGTCTCCCTATAATACTCTATTGTTAAATTAAGTCCTTTATTACAGTCAAGTTCTCCACTCCCTATAGCAAAGCTGACCCAGGAAGTATTCATTGTTACTGCAGATGATTTGTTTATGCAACAAACCTCACATGTAAACTTTTGGGATAGCATGCATTACTATGTAGCTTAATTATATACACACTGGGGCAGCTCTGGCAATATGGAATCATCAGCCTGATAGAAAAGACGGTAGTGACTGACAACTTCTCTGTTTCAGTATCGCTGGTGTTTTAGTTCAGTGCTACTACAACTCCTTATGTTACCCTTGTAGCATGGAACCTCTGGATTTCAAACTAATATTTTAAATCATAGTAACAGTCAGCCACATCGATTGCATGCATAGACTGCGTTGTCTGCATTTGGGCTCTACAGTTTTGTTGTTTGTCTTTTTGGCTTTTCCCTGTTAGGGGTTGCCACAACGGAACTCCGGTCCGCTAATGGTTGGCAGTAGATTTTTATGGTGCCGAGTTGCCAGCCTGACGCCCAACCTTCAGCGAAGGCACACCCATTCATGCATGTCTTTTGAATGCCACTCGACTGTGGGGAGGACATGCAGACTCCACACAGAAGGCACTCCAGCCGAGAATTGAACAGGAGAACCTCTTGCTGTGAGGCAACAACACTACTGCTGCACCACCATGGCTTTTTGGGCTCTACAGTAAGCAAGTATATTGTCTTCTAAATTCCTGAATTAAGTGAGGAGGCAGTTACTTTCATACCTCCCAACTCTTGGCTGGTGACGGAATTTTCCCAGAGAGTACTGCCTGTCAAGAAATAAACCTTCAGATGTAACAGTTTCCTTTCAATGTTTGCAAACATTTACAGTACAAGAGGTTTTATACATTTGTGAAAGAATTCAGGCATCATGTGATGTCATATTCTTCAACACGTGTTTTCATGTTGTTGTGTTCTCAGTTCTACGTATGCAGCAAGTTTTGTTGCGTTGTGTACAGCAGTATTGTATGTACATCATTGCAAAGGAAGAAATATGGACATGGGAAAGAAAAAAGAGATTTAATGTGCTGTGATATTTATGCAAAGGAGAAAGAAAAACTAATAAATACAAAGGGAACAGCACCAAATATATTTGAAGAGAAATACAGGTAAAGGCATCCAGACATGCAAAATTTTACAATACAAAAAGTAAGAAAACAATGAAGAATAGCAGAAAAGAGGATTAGTAATGGAGAAGGTAAAGAAATAAAAACTGAGGTTATGGATTACCTACGGAGTGAAAGATTTAGTGTAGAAAATTTAACTCAGATAACATCACAACAGGATAAAGTAATAGACACCCAAATTAAGGTGAAACTAGTGGAGTGGGAAGCATCTAATCAGTTGCCATATGAAGATACTTTGGAGCCTTCCATAAGAAACCAGTACAAATATTCAGTTAGAGTTGGACAGCAAGGGAAGGAACAGGAAACTGTGGCAACCCTCCCTGACACAGTCAATGTTATGGAGTGAAAGGCCAGTGAGTTCCCATATGAAAAAGCAATGGATAACACACGATGAAATTAAATAGAATGGGGCTCAGGAAGATGCTCTGGAACTTTCTATAGAATGCCCGCAGGAAATGGGAGAACAAAGAATGTGCTCTCAGTTTAGAAGAAAATGAGCTAAGAGAAGAGTTGCTTGATTTCATAGAGATGGACATAGTAAGATCAACCAAAGAAATAGACTACAGAAGTCAATAAAACCCCAAAAAATTAGAAGTTTGATAAAACAAATGAACACAGTAATTTGGACTGTCCGTAGAGATTCATGTGATATAACAGTAAGAAATAAGATATATTACTGTGCAGCTAAATTAATAACAGATAAAGTCTTACCACAAGAACACAGGGTAGTAAGAGAAAGGAAGGAGAGAAATTGAATGTCATCATGGAAGTATCGAATAGAGAAACTATAAAGCAATTAATACAAGAAGTATCACTTGTAGAAGTGTATAGAAGAGGGAACAGATAAGCAAAAATACTCAGAAAGATAAGCGCAATAAAAGCAACACACCGTATTATAGCAGATCAGGATCTATTGCGCACTATCACAAATAATAAACTAAAATATCAGCATAGGCAGAAAAACTTAGAAGATATGTAAATAAATAATAAAGGAAAAGTACAAAATAAGCAATTTATTGATGATCCAAAAAGTTTTATAGAGAATTGAGCAAACAATGCAAAAGGAATTGAAACACCACCAACAAGAAGAAATAGATACGTTTTGGAGAAATATCTATGAAGATCCTGTGAAACATATCAAAGATGCTAAATGGATAGAAGAAGTAAAAGAAAGAATAAAAAGTTCAAATGTACAGGATATGAAATGGGATGAAGTGATGACCAGAGAGATTGAAACAAAGTTAAGAAAAGCTCCTAATTGGAAAACCCCAGGCCCAGATGCAGTACCTAATTTCTGGCTAAAAGTATTAACATCTTTGCATGAAGATTTCAGTCATGAGTAAGAACTATTTATATGTGCACCCCGAACAAACACCAACCTGGTTAACAACAGGAAAAACAATGCTCCTACGTAAGAGTGAACCTACACGCTATCCTAAAAACTACAGACCAATAAGTTGCCTTCTGACAGCATATAAACTATACACTGGAATTGATACCAGCAGAGTTTATAGTCATTTAAAAGAAAACTCAGTCATGGCAATAAGACAAAAGGGTAATAAAAGAAAGTAATTTGTTGTTAACTAAAGTCATAATGGAGAACTGCAAAAAGGGGAAGAATTTAAGTATGGCATAGATAGACTACAAAAAGCATCTAACAGTATCCCACATTCATAGATAATAGAGTGCTTAAAAATATATAAGATAAACCCACCCTACAGTGATCGATTACATTACAGCAACCATGAAACAGTGGTAAATCACTTTGCAGTTAAGCCATGATAATGCACAAGTTATTATTCTGGGGACAAAAATTAAAAGAGAGACATTCCAGGGTGAGTCTGTCACTGCTACTCTTTGTCTTCTTGCCCTTAACCCATTAAGCTGTCTGCTTAACAGATTAGGTCATGGCTACAATTTGGCTCCCAGAAAACAACAAGACTTCTCATCTTTTTGTAGATGATTTAAAACCATATAGTTCATCAGATAAGGGACTGAAGGCACAACTACAAGTGGTCAAAACTTTTTCAGATGATATAAGAATGCCATTTGGTCTTGATAAATGTGCAAAACAACCTTTAAAACAAGAAAGCTGCAGCACCAAGAAAACATCAGTTTGGGACAAGAATGTGATATAAAAGCACTTGAACAAGAGGGAGTGTATAAATATTTGGGAAGTCATGAAGAATTAACAAACATAAGCAAATGCAAACAAAACTTAGTAAAGAATATTTTAGAAGACTTAAATTAATATTGAAAACAGCATTGACATCTTAGGAACAAAGTCCAAGCTATGAACTAGTTTGCTCTTTCTGCCCTAACTTACAGTTTTGGAGTGAATGACTGGCCCCAAAAGTGTGCTGGATAGATTGGACAGAAAAGCAAGAAGGATCCTTTATGTTCATCAAATGATTTATAAAAATCAGTGTATACCTAGATTATATATTCCCCATTCTGAAGGAGGTATGGCTCTCCACAAAACTGATTACTTGTATAGATCTGCATTTGTGGGACTGCATATGTATCTGCTGACCTCACAAGACTCAAATGTAGTGAAAGTTTTGAAACATGAGGAGAATAAGTCTAATATGACTTCCCTGCTTAGTTTAGCAGAAGCATATCAGTGTCAAGTGGGAATGGAAATCAAACCAGAAGTAGATAAAAACAATTGAATATGCCAAAAAACAAAAGCAAGAATATAAGGTGAAGGATAGATGAGAAGGCAAGAAATTTGGAAAATGCATAAATATTGTTGCAAGTATAGAAAACTCTTGGCACAACCTCATGTTGATCAGGATCAAATGCAGAAATGGTTGAGGAGAGGAGAATTTAAACCAAAAGATGAAAGGTTAATATTGGTGCCCCAGTATAGTGGACTAAGTACACGTTGGTTTATAAAGTCCATTGAACATGTGGGAAAACAGACAAATGTAGATTTTGTAAAACAGAATTGGAAACAGTCACACATCTTGTTGCTGGTTGTGAAATGCTAATGGCAGAAGGGCTGTATACTGTAAGGCATAATAATGTGGCAAGACTGTTGTATTGTTGATTGTGCAAACATCATGGTATTGAAGTGGCTGAAAAACAGTGGAAATATGAGCCACAAAGCACTACTGAAAATGATGAAGTTTATATCACATGGGATCACCCATTACCAACATTTCAAAAAACAGATGTGAGGTGAGAAAACCAGATATAGTAGTCCATGAAAAGAAGACAGAAGTAGCATTGATCATTGAAATTGCTATACCCAGTGACTATAGTGTCTTACTTACAGAGAGACACAAAGTCATAAAATGCCAGGATTTGCAGGCAGAAATGAGGGCAATGTGGAGGAAGGATACCCAGACAGTTCCAGTAGTAGCAGGAGCAATGAGTCTTATAAAAAGAATTTACAGACGTACTTAGATATGTTACTGATACATGTAACTCTATACGAAATGCAGGAGGAGTCATTAATGAGCACATTACAGGTGCTGTGAAGAGCACTTTTGGCTAACATCAAAGATTGAAACAATATTAATATCATGAACTTTAATCATACTTTGACTTAGGAATGGGGTCCATTCCCATCATGGTATTAGAAACCAAAAAGACTTGGAGAAATTAAAAAAAGTGCAAAAGCATTCCCAACAGCATCATTTAAATATGTGGTTACACTCACTCCTTTCTGTACAGTTCAGTCATACACCTTAAGTTATTCATCAGTGTTTGATAAGTGCATAGACAATTTCCAATTCCAGCTTCTTCAGTTCCATAGTAAGTAATTAGTGTAAATGTAGATTCACATTAGTGAGTACTGGCCTTTTCGATGAATTCTGATTACAGAAATATTAATAGTTAACACTAGCAAGAGAAGAAAATAAGTTTATATATATATATATATATATATATATATATATATATATATATATATATATATATATATATATATATTTCATGAAAAATTCGCACCTAGATTTTTGCATTTCATTTCCCAGCTAAGATCTCAAATGTTTCATGTTTCTGGGGTGAGGTGTGGTTAATGAAAATTCACATGGGAAAGTCTAATTAATTGTGATAAGATATTTGTTTTTTTGGAAGTATATGTTAATACTTCAATACTTGTTATAATCCAGCACATTAGTATGTGTTGTAATTGTATGGTATCGTGTTTTATTTTTGATCAAATGTTTTTCTGGGCTCTTCTCCCTCTTCCCCTTGAGACATAGCATTTGTTGTGATGCTGCAGATATGTACAGTATGTCTCTTTTCATTCATAACAGTAGCGAGTCGATTATCTGAAATGACAGTTACTCGAATGCAGCCTTTCAAAGTTTTGGGGTAGAAAAAAATCATAAAGTCTGAATATGTAAACATTACACATATTCTGTGTGTGTTTTTGAGCTTCTAGCCCGCTCATGTGTGAAAAATATTCTTTAATGTCCACTGGATGTATTCCCTACATGCAGAAAAAGCAAAATTTTAGAAGTTTTTTATTCAATTTAATGTATGTTTCATAATCCGAACAGTGTGATTATCCGAACTACCCTAGGTCCCAATTAGTTCAGATAATCGACTCTGCAATGTGCTGTGTTAAGGATGTAGTAGTGTAAACAAATCTAGATAGGCTTTGAATGCCAAGTCACAAAAAGGTCACAAAATGTCATTTCACGGATTAATCTGTAGTGGAGTGAACAATTAAATGAACTGGGAAATAGCAGAACATGTAAAATCTAATGCTCTGAATGGCTTAACCATTTTTTTTGGCACTTCAAAGTTCTGCATTATCCTAATATTTTTCTGCTTGATTGATTTAGATATATGTATTTGCTGACTTCTGATCTATGCTGAAATTGCTGTTTTTTCTCCCACCCTTATTCCTGCTGTGTTAAATAGTGGTCTAACAACTTTTGTGTGTTTCCCACCCTCCCTCCTTATTGGTATCTTCTTCTTATACTTGGTGGCTTTGCAATTGCCTGCCCCTGCTGTATATTTGATCTGTGACACTCCTCCCAGTCTAGTGTCATTAGCTCATTCTACCTAATACAGAAAAAAATTGCACTTTAGTCATCTTCTCTTACTGTATTTATGTTTCTTCATACTTTATTGCATTATTTTGCTTTTGCCTCTTCTTGAAAGTACTCCATTGTACTTATTCTGCTGCATTTATTACTGCTTGGTAGTAGCCTGATTAAACTGTAACTGTTATTCTAAGCCTTTTGGTTTAAGCACTTGGGCTTCAGACCAGTTGTTTTACATTAGGAAGGTTTGTGGTCTGCACTGTTGTGGCAGGACAGGTAGCTTACATCCTTCTAAGTTGGGAATTGCTGATTGAAGACTTAGTGTCTGTTATTCTAAAAGTATATTAGCTCTGGTTTAAGCACTTGGGCTTCAGGCCAGTTATTTTACATTAAGAAGGTTTGTGGTCAGAACTCTTGTGGAAGGAGAGGCTAGATTCTGCCCTTCTGAGCTGGGAATTTCTGGTTAAAGGCTTATTGTGCCTGCTTATTTGAACTGTTTTTTTTTTTAAATTGGTGAGCCTTGTTTGCTGTAGCATAGTCTAGATTCCAGGCCTGCTGAATCTAGCATTGTTTGTATAACTTGAGCACTGATCCAGACCATCTTTTTAGGAGAAGGTTCCCCTGCACCCTAGTGGCAGGAGTGTGCAGTTAGAACTTGTCTGATGAAAGACTGCTGGAACAGGACTCAGGTTTGAGTTTTTTACTGGTTAATTGGGTAATTTGTTTAAATCAATTTACTTGTTTTCTACTGTTATATAGAAAAACAAATTACACTTTATTCACCTGCATTCACTGTATTTGTGTTTCTTCCTACTTTATTACTTTGTTTTGCTTTTGATGCCTGTTCTTAAAAGTACTTAATTGCATTTATTCTGCTGCATTTATTACTGCTTGTTAGTAGCCTGATTAAATTGTAACTGTTATTCTAAGATTTTGGTTTACACACTTGGGCCTCAGACCAGTTGTTTTACATTAAGAAAGTTGTGGTCTGCACTGTTGTGGCAGGACAGGTAGCTTACATCCTTCTAAGTTGAGAATTGCTGATTGAAGGCTTAGTGTCTGTTATTCTAAAAGTGTATTAGTTATGGTTTAAGCACTTGGGCTTTGGGCCAGTTATTTTACATTAAGAAGGTGTGGTCTGCACTCTTGTGGGAGGAGAGGGTAGATTCTGCCCTTCTGAGCTGGGAGTTTTTTGTTAGAGGCTTATTGTGCCTGCTTATTTGAACTGTTTCCTTCTGAAATTGGTATGCCTGGTTTGCTGTAGCATAGACTAGATTCAGACCTGGTGAATCTAGCTTTGTTTTTATAACTTGAGCACTAATCCAGGTAATCTTTTTCTGGAGAAGGTTACCCTGCACCCTAGTTGCAGGAGTGTGCAATTAGAACTTGTCTGATCGAAGACTGCTGGAACAGGGCTCAGTTTTTAGCTCTTATTGGTTAATTTGTTTAAATCAGTTTGCTCATTTGCTACTATTATAAAAAAAATACATCGCCACTTAGGGTTAAACTATTCCCGGTGCCATAAAATCAGTTCTTCAAATTTTCCCTTAGAACTAGTCAGTTTTTTAGTTTTAGCACTAAAATCTGTTTCTTTGAACTCAGCACTTGTTCAGAACTCCTTGTAAGCACCAAATAAGCTATTAATTACTACAGCACTCAACTTTCCTCACTTATCGAGAGAAAAAAAGTTTTTAGTACTTAATAAATAAGCACCTATCCAGGCACGTCTAAGGGTCAGCTCCCTGTGTTTTCTCCTGTCTACCTAATGAATCTGTGCATCTTGGGGCAATGCAGCAATTGCCTCATGTACACAGACAACCCTCTCCTCCTACTACCCAACACTACAACGTGTGAAGGATGCACTTATATAGCCAAACTGGAAGCAAAGCTGTCTTCACCCAAGACTGGACTAGACAGTCAAGAGGAGAAGGTAAACACTTGCACCACACCACACTCATCACATAGTCCCTCAAAACTTACACCACCAAAACACACACATAGAAACACAAAACACACACCTACATTTGCGGAGGCTCTCAATAAAAATCTGCCCAAGCAACAGAGCCCTCCAAAGCAGAAAAGCATGTGACCTCCACCCTCCAACACAACCCAAATGACACATAGCCCACAAACTCAGTGTGCCACTCCACCAGAACCCATAAGGCATAACAATGTACCCAACACTCTAGTCATAGGTGACTCTATAGTCAGGCACACTGATGTTCCACCCACCAGGCTAAACAAGGAGAAAGTTACTGTCAGCTACCTGTCAGGTGCCAGGATCCACCACATAATGCATGCACTCAGGTCACTCCACAAGTACAAATATGACACTGTCATTGTCCATGTTGGTGTGAATGACCTGAGACATACCTCCCTGGACTACATGAAAAGAGACATAGAGGAGCTCTCCAATCTTGTAGCCCAGGCAGGAATGACCCTAGCCCTAAGTAGCATCCTGCCATCACCCAGAATGGTACCACAGTACAATGACAAAATGATTGACTTCAACAATTGGCTAAGCTTCTGTTGTCATTCTAAGGAGATCCAGTATCTGCCTAGGATGACATGATCGACAGACCACAATGCTTTGCCAGAGATGGCCTGCACCTCACGCCCTTGAGATTTCGGATACTGGCTAAGGCTCTTGCCACCCCTATAGTGCCTTTTTTAGGCAAGGTTCAAATGACCAATTCACCACCATAACAGGTACAAGCAAGCAAAATCTGAGGGTAATGCTACTTAATGCTAGAAGTCTAAACCTCAAAATGCACTCACTCAAGGCACACCTTAAAATGGAGAACATCGACATCTGTCCAGTGTCAGAGACCTAGTTCAAGGCTCCAGAGAGCACCCCTGCATTACCAGGCTATAATTCATACCACACCTGTCGGCCACCTAACCTGGACCGAAACACTAAAGGCGGAGGTGTGTCCATATTTATTAAGGATACCCACACCTCCAGGCTAGTTGATCAGCATAGTGCATCTGAGATTATCCAAGTGCAACTAACTCTGGGCAAGACCGCAATCCAAATTGTAGCTTGCTACAGATCCCCCACTATGCCTCAGGATTCCCACTCTTCATTTCTAGATACACTGGAAAATATTAGGGTACAACCCAAAACCCTAATAATGGGCAATTTCATCTATCCCACCATTAACTGGGAAAACTACTCATGTACCAACTCTTTTGCTCAACGTTTTCTGGAATTCATAAATTCCAACACCTTGGATCAGCTTATCCACACCCCCACCAGGGGCAGCAATATACTAGACCTGGTCATTACCAACATGGGTGACCAGTGTTCCACACCAAAGGTCAGTTCCTCATTGGTCAGATCCAACCACAAGCTAATCACCCTAGACATCCACATCCCATCCCCACACCCCCACCCCCATTAGGGAAACTACCGTAAAAACTTTCTCCAAAGCCAGCTTCACGCTTCTTAAGACAGAAGTGACAAACTTCACGACAGCCATGCAGATGAACAATAGAGGTATGACTGCTGAATCCTACACAATTGGACTTTATCAGCACATACACGAGTGCACGGATCATGCTATCCCTAACAGAACTAAGATGCTATCCTCCAAAAAAATGAAGCCAATCTGGTGGTCCTCTGCCATAAACAAACTCTACAACAGAAGAAAGAAACTATTGCAAAAAAGAGCAAAATCCCATGATTGGAGGAACTCCCTGGTCAGCCTCAGTAAGAAGCTGTGATCCCTCATAAAATCCTCCAAAGCTAGTTACGAAAACAAAATTGCCACTGATTCTAAAGACAACCACAAAGCATTCTATAGCTATGTTAAGAATCTCAATGGCAGCACTCAGATCTGCTCTGAGTTATAGCACAATGGCACTAAATATACAGAACCAACTGATATTGCCAACATCCTGGCAGATAGGTTCAGTGCTAACTTTACCCCCCTCTCACCCCCTAAAGGGCCCATCTCTAGACTGGAATAATGCAAAGTTTCTGTAATCACGGCTGCACAGGTAAAAACCACACTCTCCAAAGCCAAGAACACAACATCCATGGGACCTGACAACATCCTAGGCTGTGTTCTACATGAACTACAGAGCGAACTGGCACCCTACCCAAGTACCATGTTCAATAATAGCCTCATCTCAGGCTTTGTGCCCACTGAATGGTGCACAGCAAAGGTTATCCCACTCCACAAAGGGAGAGCCACCATGGACCCTGGGACCTACCGCCCTATTATCCTGACGAGCCTGGTCTGCAAGGCCATGGAACGTATCATCATGGAACTTATAAACAAAGACATTGGTAATCTCCAAACTCTGGACCCCGCCTAGTTCAGGTTTGTAAAATGCAGATCATGTCTCCTAAACCTGATAGACTTCTTTGAAGCAGTCACCAAAGCCATAGACGAGGGTAAGGTGGTTTACACAGCCTATCTAGATCTTGCCAAGGCTTTTGACATCATCCCCCACTCTGGAATTATAGATAAACTCACTAAACTAAGTATAAATCCCTATGTCACAAGATGGGTTGCCAACTAGCTCACTGACAGAACCCACACTGTAAAAGTAGCAGACTTCAAATCCAACTTCAGACCAGTGACAAGTGGAGTACCACAGGGTTCAGTCTTGGGTCCTCTCCTGTTTGGTATCTACTTCTCTGAAGTACAGGCTAACACAGATGGTCTTTGGCTAATGAAGTTCGCAGATGACTGCAAACTAGGAGCCATAATTGAAACTCCTAATGATATGGACACCCTACAAAAGGGCTTCACTGAGACAGATGCCTGGTGTCAAAGCCATGGCCTCAAGCTTAATGCCAGAAAGTGCATGGTCATCCCCTTTGGTAAAAACCAAATTGAAAAAGTGTGATAAGAGACCTTGGGACACAGGTGAACAGTAGTCTCTCCTTTGATAATCACATTGCCACAGTAATCAGGAAATCCTTCTACATGGCACACCTCATCACAAAAGGTTTCTCATCCAAGAAAAAAGAGGTCATTGTTCCCCTCTACTCTTCACTCATTAGACCCATTATAGAGTACAATGCCCCTTTTTGTATGTACCTCACAAGACATCTACTACAACTGGAAAGACTGCAGAAATAACTCACAAAGAGGATTACCGGCCTCAAACAGATGCCCTATGCAGACCGTCTCAAAACTTTCCAGCTTTACTTCATCACATATTGGCTACTCAGAGGTGATTTCTGCCTAACATACAAAGCTATGTCAAACCCAGAGCTGTTGGACATGCTCCACTTAAAGAAATCTCAATCCCTCCGAGCTACACGCTCTAGGGACCTAAACCTTGTCACCACAATAAACAGAACATGCTGTAGGGATAGATTCCTGTCCAAGAGACTTCCCATACTCTGGAACAAACTACCTATCTATAGCAAACAAAGCTCCTCATTAGCACTCTTCAAGAAAAACTTGATGATTGGATAGGAAATAGGAAATTCACCCCAGGGATCACTTCTGTGGCTCTGCTCGACAGTGGCACAGGAAAATAATTTTCTTGGGTGGCAAAAGCCAGGGTAACTTTTTGGCTAGGCTTATATAGACCCTAGGGCCAATAGCCTAGTACCTACCTATGAACCTGGGAACCTAAATATAACAGGGGCAGTATATACAATTTTTTTCTTAAATGCTATTGGTTTTAGTGTTGTAACCCATTCAGCTAATAATAATCCTGGAAACGGCAATTGCAAGATGTGATAAACTATGATGAAATATAACTCTGCATGTACATCAAATCTTCATTTCACAGTAGAATAGTACCACTGCATTCCACATTTCACAATAGAATAGTACCACTGCATTCCACATTTCACAATAGAATAGTACCACTGCATTCCATATTTCACAGTAGAATAGTACCACTGCTGTCCACATTTCACAATAGAATAGTACCAATGCATTCCACATTTCACAATAGAATAGTACCACTGCATTCCACATTTCGCAGTAGAATAGTACCACTGCATTCCACATTTCACAGCAGAATAGTATCACTGCATTCCACAGTAAAAGCATCTAATGCTTATAACACAATATATGGTGTAAAGAGTGACTTCTATATGTATATAAAAATGTTATGAAAGCACATGACTATAAGCATGCAAGGTTTCCCCAACAATACAGTTTATTACATGATAGGACAACAGATTCACTGCTATAATTGTTGCAAGACTTCTGTTTTTAATGTTCCATGTTTTATCTAGTCACTGAGCTTACCCCATTGATTTGTTCATCAGCCACCCCCCCCCCCATGAGAACCCGGAGAGTCCTACATATGATTCATTCCCTGGTAGTTAGGGTCAAGCATCCTAGGTTTAGCTATGTCATTCCCAAGGAGGACTGATGTCTTCTTTTTAAGCTATGACTCTCCATACATGTTCATTAGAGTCCAAGGGACTGGCAAACAATGGGCCCCCAATCCCCAGTGGTGATACTATTGCAGACATTGAACCAGTGAGAACTTGTACCTCCAATATCATTCCTGTTCTCTTCACACCAGCTCCAGCAGGTGTCTGAGGCACTAGCTGAACTTGAGTCACATGTGTCATAGACAGCACTTTATCCTTGTATCCCAATAGAGCTGGCTAGTCTTAATGGGCTTTGCTTTTCAGTGTAATTTACTTTCTCCAGAACTCTCTTCCTTTGGATAATGCGTGTCAAACATTTCCTAGGAACTATACACACCTGGTTATTAATGTGAAATTGTCTCTAGGGTTAGTACTATATCACAAACAAACAAAGCTATAACACATTTAAAACTTAAAAATATGCTTACATGTATATTTACAGCATAGGCTTTATGTTCCAATATGAATATTAAGACATTTGAGGTAGTACAGTCCACAACATAGCGTATCATTATGTCACCAACAGACAGAGTTAAAAACCCACCTCCACAATGGTGTTGGCAGTGGGATAAAGCCATGGCTGCATCCCAAAAACCTGATTTGTAAACTGGGCACTGGAGGGACTGGCCAATGAAGGTGGAAATGAGTGGTCATCACCAGACTGCCCATCTTACAGTGATGTAGCCCATCATGGTACAAACCTGATACTCAGTGGAGGCTGTATATCCCAACATAGTTGGAAAGATACTGGACCAAGAACATGGCCAAAGCAGCTCAGATTTGAGCTGCAGCAGGACAAGTACATGTGTGGAGGTGTGCTTGCATCCTGATGCCAGCTTTGTGAGGCACACATATATCTTCCTGGGTACTGTAGAGGTCAGGGAGTCAGGTGCAGCAAAAGAGCTAGATGCCTGCATGAATGCCAGTCCCTTAAGACTGACTGTCACCTGAAGGAGAACTGTCGTCAGTAGGATCACAGGAGTGTTGATAGTGGGCAAGCAATGGGGACATGAGATACAGAACAATAATAATTATAGCTTTGACAAGCATTATTGTCCATAACATTCTTTAGACTTGTGTCATTCAATAAATTCATACAGTTTTTAAGCTATAGACCACAAACATAGTAATGCTCTACATTAGTGTAACCCAGGACAATGGAGTAATGTGTATCTGCATACTAACTGTAAAGCATGTAGTAATTTCTTCCTGTTATGTAATACATGAGAAAAGATTAGGTAAATGGACATGCTGCCTCTTTTATTTACTGGCCCTGCATATTTTAATGATCATTACAATTCTTTGATTCATTTAGAAGACATCATCTTCATCTGCTTTCTGTTCATTGACTGAATATTTACCATATATGTAGATAGATGCTATTTTATTCTTTATTATTTTATTTAAATTTTAGAAGTGCAGGTTTAAATGAGTGCCAACATTATTTTCTTGTTTTGTGTCTGTGGTTTATTAAAGTGGTAAAATGTTAACTGCTGCAAACATGGGGCAGAGCTTTGGATACCTTCTTACTCTTGACACTAAAATCAGGACATAAGCTGAACTTCTGATTACTGACAGACTCTTCAATCAGTGTATGCTGAGACATTAAATTCTGTCCGGTTTCACCCTCAGTAATACTTACCTTCATCTGAAGCCACATCTGTATTCTCTGCTCTAGGTCTTGACAAGATAGGGAAACCTTTCTGTAGTAACAAGAAGTAATTTTCATTTATAGGAGCCTTAAAAACAATAGTTTATCCTAGATCCTGGACATCTGAGGTGACAACTTCACGTATTCCGGTACCACAAAGACCAGTCCAGAAGTTCTCAGGAAAGAAGAACAGAACAAATTGGATTCTGAAAGAAGGAAGATGTAGGAACATATTCACATCCCTCCTACTGTACTTTGTCACAATTCTGGAATTTTCCTGCCAAAGACAGATTCCTGTGTGGAAGCAGCAACAATTGAGTGTAAGGGTGATGCTGGGAATCATCTCTGAGGAAACCCATAGGAGGAACAAGTGGGCACTAAGAGAAGAAAACAACTGCTAAATGGGGATTCCATTCTTAGGGATCATAACTAAGAGAAAAGAGGTAATAAGGCAGTAAAGGCCTTTATGCCAAATATAGGCATTCATGCCACTGTAGGCCTGCATCCATTAAAGTGGATCTGCATTCTCCAGTGAAGTTGAAACTCTGCACTTTCAAATGGTTGGTCAAACATATGATGAATCCTAGTGTGTGTGTGTGTGTGTGTGTGTGTGTGTGTGTGTGTGTGTGTGTGTGTGTGTGTGTGTGTGTGTGTGTACATGTACCTTAGCCTCACTCATTTCATAAAATGGCAGAATGATATAGAATGTTATCATCTGTCTAGTTGTCTAAGATCCCTAACACTTTTATAGAATCTTACGTATTTACTAGTTTTTTAAGGATCAATCAGTTGATTTGGTTCTTATGTATCCAACCACTTCACACACACACACACACACACACACACACACACACACACACACACACACACACACACACACACACACCTCTATCTTACACACTTAGATGCACATCAGTACAAATGCAAACAGTTAAACACAAGCACACACACTATCTTACATGTAGGGATGAAGGCAATCATCTGGATTTTGAATATTAGTTTGATTTCCCAGGCTCCTTGTTTACTGTTTTCACCTCTTTCTCCAATTCATTTCTTTCTAGATGCAGAGTGACATTCATTTTCCTTCCATGTAGTAGATGACACAGTTCCATTTGTCCTGCAAGATATTGGATCAGACAGGCACCTTACTTTCGTTACACATCGATCCCCTAGGTATAACCCCCCAGCCAATCAGAAGTTGTTTATTCTATGATGTAGCATAATACTCTCCTTTATAAATATTCACAGTGTCCTCCTTACCATCTACTGCTTACTTCTCAAAAGTGTAACCTGTCAATGCATGCCATAATAGATCTTGTGGAGAAATATTGTTTTAGTGTTATGTTTTCTTAAACCATGCCCACCATTCTGAGACCACTGTGATTGAACAGTTTCTCATTCTTCCCCACTTGTGGTTCATGGGTGGTGGTCTTTGCAGTCTGTAGGTTGGAGTAGTGGCTTCTACGAATCCTAACTTTGCCTTGTAAACAGATGACTCCCAAGCCCAAAGAAGTGTTTTCACAGATGAAGCAAAAATAGCCCCCTACAAAAAAAAAATGTCTCCCAAGAGACTGCTACTTTTGAGCTTTGGTTCAAAATAAAATATTTCATTTGTATTTTCTTTGAAACAATTTAATACAAATACATTATGACACAAAATAAAGCAATAAAAAGTATCTGTACTGCACAATAAGTATGCACACGGCTACATCATGTCACATAAGAAACGTACATATCACACCAAGCCCACATGGAAAAGAAGATACAGCTGAGGAACCTGCTAAATGGTGGAAGCTAATAATATTAGCAGGAAATAATCTGTTGGCAATAAGAGATGTTTTTGAAGGACTAATGACTCAGTGGTTAAACAGATAAAAATGAAAGTATAGTGACTTCAGAGGCAGAGAATGATGACCAGCTGAATGGAAGATACACAGATAAATAAAATGTACACAACTAGCCATGTTATTGTCTGTCAGGAATATGTCTCTAGCAGTAAAAAAAAATAAATGTAACCAAATGGAACATGAAAATGAAAACCCAGTGGCATCTATATATTTTAGTGCATAGCTTTTCAATGTTATTCTTTAAGCAAGTCTCAGTGGACCTTATTTGTGCTTTTTAATTCCTTGTGAGTGGCTTCATATCTCTGCAGGCTGCCCTCCTGGTCCTTTCTCTTTATGTTGCCAGCTTCTGCTCTCCGCTGGGCTTTCTTTTTATTTCCTCTGTAGGAATTGCCTCCATTTTAGGGATTCCTATCTGAATCTGTCAGCTGCCTGTTATAAAGCATTTCTTAGCTTTTTCCTACCTGCTAGTCTTTGTCTGGCTTCTTTTCGGCAGAGGATTTGTTTATTTGAAATTATTTCTTTTCATGAAATAACTATCTGTAACATCTTATATACTAGAAGATGTGCCAATAATCTGTTTATTTTCTGAGTTATATGCAGGAGTAATAAAACAAAGGAATTTTAGTGCAGCTTGGAGTTGCTTTTTAACAGTGATAAATAAGAAAATAAATAGTCTAACTAATAAACAATGCAGAAGCATGAAAACTAATGCAGAAATGCTTTCAAGAGTATATGTTAGTTTTCTTGTAAGGCTTTCTATACCTTAGTTTACAAAAGAGTAGCTTGCATTTTGCATTTAGGAATTACAAGGTAGTTGTCATTGGCTGGGTTGATTTTCAGCCAAAAGGAAAAAAAACTGTTTGGTTAGGACTAGCCAAAAAACACTTCTTTGCCATCACTTTTTTAAGCAGAGGCAACCCCTACCCAATGGAGAAAAGATGCCCTTCATCTATGTCTTACACCACAGTCTCTTAAGTTTGCAAAACCTTAATATGTTATATATTTGTGTCAACAAAGTCTTGTTCCCTCATGTAGTCCTAACCATGTGGGATTTGTTCCAGAAGGTTGCCGATCAAGTGACAAGATATCGTCCACAACAACATTGTGTGGAGCTTTCCCCATTTCTGTGGTACAGTCTCCAGAGATGCCATCACATTATAGAAGAAGGCTGTTCCTACAGACTGTACTAGGTCTTTCCTTAGATTCAAGTCTGACAAACCTAGTATACAAATCTACCATATTAACTTATATACTATGGGTTTGATCAGAGGAGAGGATGTAGTCAGTTTATGGGTGCTGGCATTTGCTCTCTATAACACGTAATTCAATGGCAGTGCTGCAGTAAACAACTAAAGATGCCTCCTTTTTTCACACTTAGTCTGAGCTGTCTTCTTGTGTTTCTTGTACTTTGGATTCAGGCATTTTGGTAGCTTGCAGTGTGCAGCTGTATTTAATGTTACTGTTGAAAGGATGTTTGCCTTTCAACATAAATTGTACTTTATTAAACCTGATATATATATTAATATTCATATAGGCCCCATGCGTTTTGTTAAATACTGTTTCTTCAACAAACGCAGGGATTCTGGTTTATTGTCAGTGGTACGGATAGCCAAACAGTGATATAGTGTTGTTTGTGTGTGTTTGGAAATATTTGTGTGTCCGAGTGTCATGGCAGTATTATGGCGAGGATTTTATGAAAGTAAAATGTTGGGTTATGGTTGAGGGAAGGAGCAACATTATGGTTAGGGTTAGCACCCATTATTAAGGTGGTGCATGGGGAAGGAGTTGATATATATATATATAATTAGCAGGGGGTCTGCAAAAAAGTTTTTTTTTTTTTTTTTGTAGGTTTTGCCCATTTTAGATTTAATTTAAAATTATCACTGTTAGGTTTGTTGTTTGCAGAGTTCACTATTTCGTGATATAATCATGTGTAGATGGCATATACACGTGTGCAAGTATAGGTTGCCTTGTCTTTTGTTTTTTTTTTTTCATGTATTTAGTTATTTGATAGCAAATGCAAAGCCCTTTGTAAATATGCAGTCAATATTTTATTTTACACACTGCACTTTCTGTTTAGTTTCATCATCCAATACTTTGGACTGAATTTCTGTATTATCTCAGGTAAATTAGGGACATAATGGTACCTTTGATACAACCAATTTATTCAAGTAAATAAACTGCTGATTGCAGAAGGTGAAATTCAGGATACATAAACAGTACAGCAGTGCATGAGAGTATACACACACACACACACACACACACACACACACACACACACACACACACACACACGTGCTGGCACACACAGGGAATATTACATCTTTTTTTTTTTTTTTTTTTTTTGGAAAAAGGGTTCAATGCATCAGCCTAATGAATTTGATATTCTTTGCATTCCATTTTCAGATCTGTGGGTAAAAATACAGTAACCTTACCATAGTTTTGGTTTAGGGCAAATGAATACAATGTTACGATCTGCTGCATTCTACTCCATTTCAAACCTGAAACAGTTTTCAAGTTACAGATGGAAATTATTAGCAGAGATTAAGGTGCTACTCATGGTGTCACTCTCAAAAGCACTAAAAGACAAATCCAAAGCAATGTCAGAAGGTCTACTTACACAGGAGACAGAGGAGAGGTACTCCTACTGAAGGGAAAGCAGACAACCTCTGTAACTCACATGCACAAGTAAATAAAGGGAACCAGCTTCCACTGAATGAAATGAACTTTAACCATTGTCCTTAGCATGCCCTAGAGTTTCTGCTCAGGCCTTCTCTCCCTCCCCTACAAACACTTCATGAAGGATTAAAAGGCTGTAGAAGAATTACGAGGCTAAATGCAGTGTTCTTTCATCTCACAGCTGAAACAGAGCTAATCAGCTTTAAGTAGCCACCGTACTTATGTTATCATCTAAAATTGATTAGCAAAGCCACAGTACAACCCTTTCTAATCAACTTAGCAGATTTACTGCGTCTGAAGGAGGAAAAAGGCTATTCATTTCAGGACCACATTCTGACAGAACTCAAGGGAATAACCTAAAACAAGGGTACTTGTGTCTGCCCATTGTTTTTAACACAGTGAAAGAGGGTTGAAAAAGAATGCCCCAAACATGCCATTTGACAGACTGGCTAAATATCATCTCCTTTTTTTTTCAGTTTTGTAACCAGTTTTTAAGGGGAAGAATGCAAATGGAAAATGATAAAGATGTAGTTTTCTGCTTTATGGCTTTTATTTATTTATTTTGCAGCATAATCTACAATCAGTAGTACAGAAATACAAATGAAGGGAAAGAAATAAAATAGAAGAAAACTGCATCCAGTATTCACTGAATGCTTTGTTTTCAAAGCACCGGCGGAAAATGATGTGAAATTGGGAAATGTTTATATTGCTTATTCATATTTTATTAACCTTGTTATTCAAATGTGAAATTGGGAAGTGTTTACATTGTTTATTCATATTTTGTTAATCTTATTGCTCAAATGAGCAGAAAACAACTTCATCTGAGGGGTGAGGAGAAAAGTTCCATAAATGTCATAAAACTGCACTAATATAATGCTGAAAGCTGCATTACTTAGTTCAGCAGAGGAAGTGTATACAAACTCAGACACTGCTCCGCAAAGAAAATTCATATGCAACAGTAGCTCAAAATAACAACATTACAAGACATACAGTCCAACAACTATGTTAGCAGCTGATTCAGGATTAAAACACCATAAACACTGTACATGAGAATGAAATATTTATACCTGTGTTTGAATATGTCAAAAATAGGATGGTAACTCACTGAAGTAATGACTCATCAAAAGAAATGTAAAAAGGCTAAAGCTAGAAAAATGTTGGGGTGCATCATGGAAGTAGGCAGAGGACCTCACCATTCCATAGGTTGCTGGTGAGGCTATACCTGTTGAACTCTGTTCAGTTTTGAAGACTATATTGGAGGGGCAATTTTAAGCTAAATGAAATGATACATTGGAGAGGCACTAGAATGGTTAAGGGCAAATATGGAACAAAATGTGAGGAGAAGATGAACATTAGGGTTATAAGCAAAGAAACTCGAAGGGGAAGAACTTCAACTTGATCTGCAGCGTCATCGTTTTTAAAGTGCATGTTTGCTAAGCATTATGCACATGCATGGAACAATAAGATTAAATACAAATAACTAAAATAAATAAGATAAATACTGTAAGTTCAAAAATCATGTTAAAAAGGAGGATATAGAATAATTATATGAAACCTGTGATGTATTAGTAATTACAGTGAATGCCATCATGAGCCAAGGTGCAAAAAAGTGATTTAAACAGAAAAAAATGCTACATCAGTCATAAAATATATGTCATGAAATGAACATTGATCAAGAAATATCCTGCATCTCCTTGAATTGTGTTACTCACAGACTGTTAAATGATGAATTTTGTCCAGTACTGGGCAGTGTGCACAGATCTCTAAGTTACAGACACATTATTCACTCAAAAATCAATGATCAGTCAAACATACAACCAACCAGGTAGCAATTACCGCAAAATAAAAATAACCAACAGCAGGGAATACTCAGTTCCCAAGATTAAATGCCCTATAAAGTATTCTCAGTAATCCCTGCTTCACTCTTTCTGCATTTTTCCCATCACATTTAATGAAATGCAGATGACTTTAGATAGACTCACAAATCCTTGGTGAGAATAGAGGTTTAGTGAGCTATTTTCAGTTATTACTTTCTAGCATTTTGTTAATTGCCCAGAAAGAAAATGGATTTTTTTTTGTTTTGTTTTGTAGATTTGAATATTGTCTTTTTGGCTTATAGGTTTATAGGTAAATACTAAAATAGGTGCCCTTGTGTGTCATTTTAAGCCTAGTTAATGTCCCTTTTTGTGCTCAAGTTAACCCATCCCATTTGGTTAGAGACTGCCCTTACTCATCCCATGGTCAATAATTATATAGTACACTTAATGAGAATAAATGGGATCATACCATACATAATTTGAGGGAGCCCATGCATGGAATAAAGCACTTTATTTTATGTGGCTGAGGAGTCTGCTCTACAGCCGTGGTATTCTCTGTGAGATATACCTGTCCCTGCAAACCACTCTGTTGATGTTGCAGAAGATGTTTGGATCCATAGACTGAGTATTTATAATGCCATTTGTTTGCTGATGTGTAATAAATCCATCGGTATTGGGTTGGAGGATGATTTGCATGCCAGACACAGGTTACCTCCTAGCTGTCTGTAGGATACTGAGTATAGTAACAGAGCATTAAGTTGATCTATGTAGGGCATGGTGTTTAGGCCTTGTATCCTTTTAATAAGGTATCTCTGTGGGTGTTCCAGTTGTTGCATGTGTTTGGACCGATGCATGCCAAAGGGGGCATTATATTCAATGACTGGCCTAATGAGGGCTGAGTAAAGGGGAACAATGACATCCCTGTATCTAGACACACTGCCTTCATTTCTAAGCCTGGCAATATAAAAGGACTTTCTTACAACAATGCACACATGCTTGTCAAAAGTTAAGTCAATGTCCACATAAGTTCCCAAATCCCGAACAATTGGTTCAGCTCCTAGGAGTGTATTGTCAATGTGGTAGTTCCCCTGGGGTAGATGACTTCCCAAAAGATACAGTAATGCAATTTTTGGCATTTAGTTTCAGTCCATGATTTTGGCACCAGTCATTTATTTGGGATAATCATCCCTGCAGAATAACTTAAGACATTTGGGGATTCAATGACTTCTCCTAGCTTGCAGTTACATGCAAACTTAGTCAGGCCAAGCCCCTTGGTATTGGATTTTACTTCAGAAACAATGCCAAACAGGAGAGGTCCCAGCACCCCTTTCTATGATTTCCTGCATCCTATCTGTGAGCCAGTTGGCAATCCAGCACATGACATAGGGATTTATTCTGAGTCTATTTAACTTTTCTACTATGCCTGAGTGGGTAATTGTGTCAAAACCTTTGGCCAGGTTAAGGTTTGCAGTGTGTACTATTTTGTCTTCATCCATTGCTTTGGTGACCTTTTCAAAAAAATCCACCAGGTTGAGTAAGCATGACCTGCCCATGACAAATCCAAACTGAGACAGGTCCATTGTTTGGAGGTTCCCTATGTCCTGACTGATTAATTCCATGACAAGTCTTTCCATGGCTTTGCATATGAGGCTGGTCAGACTTATGGATCTTTATATAGTTTCATAAGTGTTTATTAGACTAACAATCACAAGAGCCTTTTTATCCCTAGCCATGCATCCCTAATCTCTGGCAAGTTCTGATACCCTTGATAAGTGTAAGCAGGGGCTTGGGAGATGAAACGTTTACAAGCAGGGGCCTGGGAGATGAAACATTTAAATGTTGCCTGTATCCATTAGAGACATAGGTGCCAAACCAGGGGTGAATATTTCCAATCCCCATCCAGTTGTCCAAGTTGTATGTGAATTGGGTTAGGGAGGAACTCTACTTCACATGGATAGGGAGCCTGTTCCAGAAACGGGGTAGTCTCTGGGATACATAACTCTCTCTCCTGTAGGTCCTATTTATATCACAGGCAAGGTTTAAGTCTTTAGGTTCATAGGTTCATAGGTGCTTACTAGGCTAATGACCACAAGGGCTTTTTTAAGCCTAGCCATGCATCTCAAATCTCTGACAAGTTCTGATACCCTTGATAAGTGTAAGCATGGGCCTGGGAGATGAACCATCTCGAGGTTACCTGTGTCCATTAGAGACATACGTGCAAACCAGGGATAAATTTCTGGTTTCCCATCCAATTGTCCTAGTAGGACTTGAATTGGATTAGGGAGGAACTCTGCATCACATGGATGGGGAGCCTGTTCCATAGATTGGGTAGTCTCTGGGATACATACCTATATCTCCAGCAGGTCCTATTTATATCACAGGCAAGGTTTTAAGTCTTTAGAATGGGTAATTCTGCTGCTGTTTGTTTTGTGGATATGCAACAGGTCCATCAGAATGGGGTCTGACAATGCCCTTTATGCCAGGCATAGATCTCCCCTCAAACACCTGTAGGAGACTTCCAGTTCGAGTTGTTGGATATGCCTGGTCAAGTACATACTGAAGGGGGCATTGTACTCAATGATAGGTCTGATGAATGCCAAATATAGTGGAACAATGACTTCATTGGACTTAGATGCCATACCTTTGTTTATAAGTTGCGCAACATAGAATGATTTTCTCACCACTGTAGACACATGATGGTCAAAGGCTAGATTGCTATCTATGTATGACCCTAAGTCCCTGACTACTGGGTCAACTATAAGGGGTGTGTTGTCAATATGATAGTTACCAGGGATGGATAACTTCCCAAAGGATACTATTATGCATTTCTTGGCATTTAGTTTTAGTCCGTGGTTCTGACACCAGTTGTTTGTGTGTGTCAACCCCTCCTGGAGAACATTTGTGTCAGTATGAGATTCAGTGACAACTCCTAATTTTCAATCATCTGCAGATTTAGTCAGCAAGAGACCACTGACATTGGCCTTGACTTCTGAGAAGCAAATGCCAAAAAGGAGCGGTTCAAGGACCGATCCCTGAGGAATTCCATCAGGGACAAACCTCAGATAAGACAATTTCATCAGACACTGTCTTTTTTAGTTGTTGTGTCTTTCAGCTTTTCCCGGTTAGGGGGTCGCCACATCGGAACTCCGGTCCGCTAATGATTGGCAGTAGATTTTTACGTGCCGAGTTACCAGCCCTGATGCACAACCTTCAACGAAGGTGCGCCCATTCACGCATGTCTCCAGGCAGAAGACGCTCTAGCTGAGAATCGAACTGGACAGTGTCTTACTGTGAGGTGACAACGCTACCGCAGCACCACCACTGCGAGACACTGTCTTTTTTAGTGAATGGTATTAATTAGGAGGGCAGACAATAGCACTGTGAGTAGCATTGCCCTTTACACAACAGGTTGTCTGTTTTGATTCTTCCCTGGAGAGCCTTTTGGGTGGAGTCTGCACATCCTCCCTGTGTTTGTGTGGGTTTTCTCTGGGTGCCCTGGTTTCCTTCCAATGAAGTGAGCTAGGCAGATTAGCACATCTAAGTCTACATTATGGCTAGCTTTCTGTGTGGGGTGTTTGTGTGTGTGTGTGTCTGTGGGTCTGTGTCTGTGCATCTCTGTGAGTCGATATGTGCTTGTCTGCTGATACAGAAGTAATGCCTGTCAATCTATTTTGTAAAAAATTGCATGGATGATGGCACATGTTTCTGTGGTCACTGAAGAGTGAGATGCATCTTGTAAGCATGGATAATTGATATGTTCATCAGGAACCCAATTTGTATTGACTAAAGGTGTTATGAATGTCTCTATTTACTGTGTTTCAGACACTATAATTGCTTAAATGTTATACATTGTCAATTAAAATTATAATGTGTTCACTGTAGAACGTCTGCACAGTATTGTCATGATACTGTTTTGTGAACAAGTCATAAAAAGTTTGCAAATAGTAAACAATAACATTTCATAAAGCAAGGGTTACATCTTAATTTAAAACAAAATGTTTTATTCTCCAATATAATGGTAACTTTCATCTTCTTCCATTTACTGAGGGAAAAGGAGCTGAGAGCTGGAGGTAGGGACAGTATTTAGTCATCGTGCTGAGGGTCTTTTCAATGCTGTGTTCTGGGATGAGGTACAAAATGGATGGTTTACAGCACTACTTAAATAACAGAACAGGAAACCAGCATGTGACCATGCAACCAAAAAAAAAAAAACCACACAAAATGGAGGGTTTGCAGCACTACTTAAATGGTAATGAGCAGGTGTGTTTCCAAACATATGGGTTCTACATCTACCCATAAAACTGTCAAGATTATTTAGCCCCATATATCTAGTCTCCACCAATAAGGATCAAGCAGGCACTGCATCATTCCCCAGGAAAAGCCAGATGCCACTAACCACTCAGTCATAAAGTTGGCAGCCATTACATTTTTAATATCCTGTCTTCTGTTCCTCTGAATGAGTACTACAAATCTCTCTCTCTGGGGTGGAAAATGCATCTGGGTTTGAATTTAAACATTTTCAGCCATCACATTCATGAATAATAAATATGACTTTATTTTGTTTTTTTTTTTTTTTTTGTTTTGTTTTTTTTTTTTTGGTGTTGTTGAATATTTCCAATGTTGTAAGGCTATATTTATCAAATTAAATGTAGAATCTTCAATCTGGAGGTTTCATTAGTTACACACACAATTTCAGCATAGCTTATCACCCACAACATAAAAGACGATTTTGTAATTTTCTGATTTAGAAAAATGTATATTAGAATAAATGTAAGGAATTATGACTCTCACAATCACATTGTGTTCCAGAAAAATAACATTGATTTAGATTACAAATCAAAACAACAGACATTCCCACAGCTTGAGACATGTGCCCAGTTTTTAAATGCCAGGTGGGTTGGGGGGCAGCAATAAGAGTTTGTGTGTAAAAGTGGAATTCTTTGACTACACCCCTGTTCAGGACAACATTGTGCAACTGCAAATAGTGATTCTTAAAGCTGTACCTGATACATATCATAATAAATATCTCAGCCTGAACTACTGAAAACACAGTAATATTAGTAACTGATCACCAAATTAAATGCATGTTCCCATCTTTGGTAGTCATCAGAAATTGTTGACAATACCTTTCAGAATTCTGTTTACACACCCCTACAGTATGAATTGGCACATCTTAATTGTACAACAGTGTGCTAAAGTGATGTTTTACATCCACAGTGTGACATCAAATACTGGGGCAAACTTACACAACAGCAGGGCTACAAGCCTTGTGGTGATACCTTAGAGATGGTTTGCTCAAAATGTTGAGCCAGAATGCTAGGAAGGAGTAGTAACAGGAGAATCAGCATTCTGGATTGTTGTTGTTGTTGTTTGTCTTTTGGCTTTTCCTGGTTAGGGGTCGCCACAGCGGAACTCCGGTCCGCTAATGATTGGCAGTAGGTTTTTACGGTGCCGAGTTGCCAGCTTGACGCCCAACCTTCAACGAAGGCACGCCCATTCATGCATGTCTTTCGGAACGCCACTCGACCGTGGGGAGGACATGCAAACTCCACACAGAAGGCACTCCCCGCACTCCATCCGAGAATCGAACGGGAGAACCCCTTGCTGTGAGGCAACAACGCTACCACTGCACCACCGCAGATGCCAATCAGCATTCTGGATTAAAAGGCAGTATTTTTAATTTCTTAACATTTTATGAATTCAATGAATCCCATTATGTTAAATACTTCATATGGCTAATCAAGCAATGGTACTGATTTTGTGTATTCATTACACACATTCACTGACTAAATGCTTTTATGATATCTGTATTTGTGTGTACATAAGTGCATTTTTTAAATTAATGTTCTATTATTTTGATTCACTGAGTGAAATCAGTCTGAGTGTTTGAAGTGCTCTCTTGATTAACCAATTAACCATTATTATGTATTTATTTCTGACTTTGCTGCTATGGGCTGTCCACAAATGGTTCTGTGATTTATATTCATTGTCTAAGAGGATAAGCTGCAACACCCTGTAACCTTGAGTAGAATAACATATGTATTAGTAAAATGAATGAACTTGTCTGGTTTTGAAGATTTATTTGCTTAAATTCCCATAGGGTTCAATGCAGAAATACAAGTGCTTACCTCAGTTTACATTCACTTCCAAAGAAGTAAAAGGATATTCCATTCTGAAGGACAATGCATCTCTGTAGCCACAGATATTCACATATGAACAATGAGATATGGCAGGCATACCTCAACTATACAGGTTTTTGCAGAATGTCCAGATTTTTGCCTCCAAATTTTGGTCTGTTCCTCATTAAATTTGTGGTGTTCTGGAAAATTGCTAGTATATTCTGAGGAATGAAATCACTAAATAATGACATACTTTTTTAAGTTTTAGACTCCATATCCTTTAGAAAATGCATGTTAATACAAACCATGTTATTCTAGCTACTTTCTAAGTTTATAAGAGCAATATTTAAAATATGTCCCTGGGCTTTTGTTCCCCCATTATGTAAGGATTTGTCCAGATGTCTTGGGCTAAGACGTTGAGAGGTATGATGGCAGGATGGATGGTCTATATTTAGAGAAGGTAGCTGGAAGTGCAGAAGACAAAAATTGGACCATTAACTATCTATCTGTCTGCCCATCTGTCTCTAGATCTGTCTTTCCTTTTAGTCCTTGTTTTTTGTTTTTGTAAGGGGAAATAAACTCCAAGGACTGTTTTTTCCCTAATCTTTTGTTTCTGGTTGTTTTAGTTGTTTGCCAGTATCTTTAACATGTTTACTGACATGGGAAAGCTGGACATAATACAATGCATTTCGATAAAGCATATCCTTGAAGGCAAGAAGCTTCAGTAGGTAGATGTTTTTTTTTTTTTTTGTAATTGTAATTTCTGTATTCCCAAGTTGGTCTACTTTTATATGAGCAGAGTATGCAACTGTTCTATTGATAGCTCTTGTTTTGAAATTAAGCATAATATTAAGTCAGATGGAGTTTAGTGGTCACCGGTTAGCTCCCCCACAGCAGGGATGAGCATAAGTTTCCCTCATTGCAGTATTCATCTCTTGCAGAGGCCGTGGGTATATCAGTCTAACAAGGCTGTAAAAATGTATGAGCACAACTCACTTACTAGCTTATGCACTTGTTGCAGCATGTGAATGCTAAGGCTTTTGGCTGCTTTGCATGGAGAAACACAAGCAATTGAAGAAACTTATCCTATCAACCACCAGTCTCCTATATCCTGTAACACCAAAACCATTAGTAGCAGCATTCATTCCTGCAGAAGGTAACAGGTACAAGGGATGAAAGGCATGGCAAAAGGACTGTTGATAGGTTGGTGCTAAGCAACCAGACTTAAGACTCTGGAAACAAGTAGATAAAATGAACTGCATGATTCACAAAAGATTGCTTCTTATATTTCTGGGGGTGACACTGACTATGTCATCTTCATGTAGTATACCTATTGGGACTGCTGTATAATGTCATTGCAAAGGAGCAGGGATGGTGAAGATGGATAGAAACTGAAATTACAGGATAGAGAGCATATTTTAATGACTAAAAATGCATATCCACCAAAGAACTGTGTTTGTTATTTCAAGAACTGACAGTGTTTGGTGTGGATACCCACCAGTGCCATTGGGGGGAATGGTGCTGTGGAACTCTGTCACTCAGTGTTACTGAAAAAGAATCAATGTTAGATGATGGGACTGCAGTAGACAGATGAGTTTTTATTGGTAAAAATTACATTGCACCTTGTGAAGGATGTGCCCTTTATTTAAAAAATGGATACTTATGCACTATACATCGCATTAATTGTGTGACTTTATTTTGTGTAAGGGTGGACAGCTTTGCTGGCACAAATGATTTAAGTGACTTGCCTTCTGCATTTCAGAGGTAGAATGTTTGATTTAAGTAAATGTATCTCAAACTACGCTCATCCATACTGTGGAAACACACCTTTACAACAATGAATGGAGGCCTACCAGACCAGGATACATAAGCTTGTAGGTACATAGGCTCTTACTTAGCTTACACAAAAGAGACAAGATATTTAGCCATGTCATGTAATACTGGGAGGAAGACTAAAATGCTCCCCATTAAGTAGATTTTTACCACGTCACCAGTGAAAATTTGAGGTTATCCAGACAGGTTTTAAAGGTTGTTAGGGAAGTACTTTGCTTAGTAGGTAAAGGCAGCCTGTTCCAGAAACAGAATATGCTAAGTTCAGATGCAGGTATGACTGATAAGCTTACTATACGATGTAAAGCCCAAACGGTGCCTACTGAATAGCTAATTGCTTGACTGACGGAATCCATGCAATGAAATTTGCAAGACCTTCCTTGGAATGTAAAACTGTTGCCAGCAATGTCAGCAGAACTCAGTATTGGACCCCTACTTTTTTTGGCTTCTTTCTCTCTGATATCCAGTCTAATGTTCCAAGCCTGTGAATGTCCAAGTTTGCTGATGACTGCAGACCAGGAGCAGCTGTCAGCTTACCTTCCATCACATAGTTAGTTCAGCAAAGACTTCCCTTTGCCCAGTCTTGGTGTATTTAACAATGGTCTTAAGCTAAACGCTAAAAAATGTAGTGTTGTTCTATTTGGTAAAAAACATGTTCCCACCTTCTATAATATAAATAACACTTCCTTCTAAACTGATACTGTTATCAGGGACATGAGCACCTCTGTTGAAATCTCACTATCATTCGACCATAATGTCTTTATAATAGTTTGAAAATTTATCTGTCTAGCCCAACTAATTTCCAAAAGCAACTTCCATACATCTAAAGAAATCTTAGTTCCCCTGTACTCATCCCTCATATGGTTAAGCTTTGAATATAACATTCCTTTCTACATGTACCTTTCTGAGCACACCTATCAACCTGAGAGGCATCAGACATTCTTAACTGAAAAGATCACTGATTTCAAGTTCAACGGTTGCCTAAATGGACATGGGGCTCTCTCTCCTTGAACTCGGTCTTTTACCAACTTCTTCTCAGTGAACTTTGCCTTGCTTTTTTCCATCCATAATAGACCGTGACCGGTAAACCATTGTCATCTGCCATCTGCTGCACTGCTTACACACTCACAAAGATAAAGTAGTATTCAGATTCCTTATTATGCATACAAATAGCTGCATTCATAGAGATCAGTCATTTTAGCATTCCTGACATGTTCATTTATTCATCCCTTGAATGTTTACTGACTTTATAGAAAAAAAATCAAGCTACTGAAAAGCAAAATACACCAAACACACCAAACCATTATTATTAAATAGTTCTGTTAAAACAGTGTTGCCTTTGAACATAAGAATGGCCAAATATTTTATTGTTAAAAAGTAAGGACAGACTTTACAGTGGCCAGAAGCATGTGTTTGCTGCTGTAATACATTTGGCCTAATTTTTTTTTCACATTTACAAACAGATGAAGAATAAAAATATGCCACATTATTAAATATTTTACACTAAAGGGAGTGGGTACTTGAAACAATGCCATGTACTAAAATATCCCTCTTAATGCTAGTGCCATCAAAACATCCTTCATGAGGTAAATGTTGCTAGGGTATTTGGCTGTAAGCCGCATTATAGCAAAATCTGTCTACAATCACAACTGTGGAATAAAGTCTCCCTGAATCTATATTTTATTAATTCCTGGTAGAATATCACATTACCATCATAGCCCTCTGTATGGATGTGATGCTCCTAAATTAGCTTTATTCCTTGAAACACTGACAGCCAGATACTTTTTTGTAATAGATTAATGAACTGACTTTTAGTGATCTTTTTAATAATGTAAGAAGTGTCATAAATCAATATGTTGTAGCATGCTGGCATACTATAAAGGAGGATTTCAAGACATGTTCCAGTTTGCTAATTGTTAAATTAAGAAAAACAATATGTGTAACAACAGTCAGTATAACACCAGTTGTTAACACATATTTGATCTAAATATATTTCCAAGAAAACAGATATAGTTCACCTCCTCAGATAAATGAATTATGATCTATATCTTGTTTGTTCATAGGATGATAGGAACTTACTAGGCTATTAGCCCTGAGGCCCTTACTAGCCTAGCCAAGAATTTAGCCCATGTTATATTTAATGTTGTTCTTTTCGGCTTTTCATGGTTAGGGGTCGCCACAGCGGAACTCCGGTCCGCTAATGATTGGCAGTAGATTTTTATGGTACCGAGTTGCCAGCCTGACGCCCAACCTTCAGCAAAGGCACGCCCATTCACGCATGTCTTTCGGAGGCCACTCGACAATGGGAAGGACATGCAGATTCCACACAGAAGTTACTCCAACCATGTTATATTTAATATAAGACAAAAAAAATCCTGAGAACTAACTATATTCTCTGGTCCATGCTACTCATGCTGTATGGGGAGGCCAAACTGCAGAGTGTGGATTCAGTTTGTTTCAGACACATGTATTTTATCAGCATCTATCTGAATATGACAACTACATACCTAAACCATCCTGCACACTGACTCGAACCATGACCCCACATTCTTACCATGATCACAAATGATTAATGATGCGTGTATGGATGCCTTTCAGCATAAGGCTATGCAATGCAGACTTCATTGGTATCCACATGTCAGTTATTCACATTTTCTTCATTGAAATTAATGGTACACACTAGACATATGTGTCATTTCCTTCTGCACACAAATACCATATTTGTGCTGTTAGACCTGTGTCTAAATCTCTCGGACCTCAAAAAGACCACAGATATAATTTGTAGGGGAATGTCCACAGAACTATTTGCTTGCATAATCCATTCATGTCCTCAGAAAAATACATTTTTGGAGATTTTCTGATTCACACTACCCACTGTAATTCAGAAGATACATAGTGCAGTTTTGTGCAGTGTGTGAGGTGTTTCTGTATACGTCCCATAACTGGTATCTTAAGGACAGCAGTGTCATTTGACACAAAAATAAATGCTAACTTCTTTCTTTGTTTTTAAGTAACTGGGTGTGCTGCTTTTCAGGTAATATCCAGTCATTCAAGAGCTACACGGATGATGCACGGCAGAAACTTATACATTGTCGTATATTTCCTGATGTAAATGCTTTACAGTGAGCTGAGATGGCATATATAAACCACATGAATAACTTCACAAAGCAATTTCATGACTGGAAAATCAACATGGCAGAAATAGCACAGCTGTAGATGATTTAAAGCTGGTAGTTATATTACCACCAGTGTCATCGCACATGTACATTAACCATGAAATTTCACACATTGATTAGAAGCAGTATGTATATACCAGCTACTAACTTGCCACATCACAGAGAAATGATTTTCAGAGAAAAATTGAGATACTTTTTAAAAGTATTTCCTCACTCATATTCACTATATCTGAAGTATAGAGTTGTGTGTCACCATACATCACGAAATGTTTTTTTTGAACAAAACACGTTAATTCCTTTTCACTGCAGCATGTGTTCTGTATACTAGGTCTCAGCCAGTAGTTGTGAACTGCTATACTAGGTAACGATTGGTAGTTGTGGACTGGTATACTAAGTCTCACCTGTTAGTTCTGTACTGTTATAGTAGGTCATACTGGTAGATGTGGGCTGTTATACAAGGTCTCAGCCAGTAGTTGTGAACTGCTGTACTATGTAACAGCTGGTAGTTCTGGACTGTTATACTAGGTCTTAGCCAGTAGTTGTGAACTGCTATACTAGGTAACAGTTGGTAGTTGTGGACTGGTATACTAGGTCTCAGCTCGTAGTTCTGTAATGTTATAATAGGTCATACTGGTAGACGTGGACTGTTATACTAGGCCTCAGCCAGTAGTTGTGAACTGCTATACTAGGTAACAGCTAGTAGTTGTGGACTGTTTTTCTGGGTTGCAGCTGCTAGATTTGGACTGCTATACGAGGTCTCAGCTAGTAGTTGTGGTCTGTTGTATTAGGTCTTGATGGTAATTGTGGACTGTTATACTAGGTGACAGCTGGTAGTTGTGAACTGTTATACTAGGTCGCAGCTAGTAGTTGTGGAATGTTATATTAGTTCTCAACTGGTAGTTGTATACTGTTATACAAGGTATACAGCTAGTACTTGTGGACTCTTATACTAGGTCACAGCAGGTCACAGCTGGTAGCTATGGTCAGTTATACTAGGTCTCAGCTGGTAGTTGTAGACTGTTACTCTAGGTCTCAGCTGCTAGTTGTGGACTGTTATACTAGGTCGCAGCTAGTAGCTGTGGAATTTTATATTAGTTCTCAGCTGGTAGCTGTAAACTGCTATACTAGGTTGCAGCTGATAGCTATGAACTGTTATACTAGGTCTCAGCCTGCAGTTGTGGACTGTTATACTTGGTCACAGCTGGTAGTTGAGGACTGTTATTCGAGATCTCAGCCAGTCATTGCCAACTGTTGTACTTGGTCTTAGCTGGTAGTTTGGACTGTTATACTAGTTTGCAGCTGGTAGTTGTGTACTCTTATACTAGGTCACAGCCGGTAGTTATGGAGGTTTATATAAGTCGAGGTTGGCAGTTGTATGCTGTTATACTAAGTCACACCTGGTAGCTGTGGACTGTTATAGTAGGTTGCGCTGGTAGTTATTGACTTTTATATAAGTCAAGGCTGATGTTTGTATGTTGTTATACTAGGTCACAGCTGGTAGTTGTGGACTGTTATACTGGATCTCATCTGGTGATTGTGGACTGTTATACTAGGTCTCAGAGGTGGTTGTGAGCTGTTAAAGTATGTCTCAGTGGTAGTTGTGGACGGTTATACCAGGTCTCACCTGGTAGCTGTGGACTATTATACTAGGTCACACCTGGTAGTTATGGACTGTTATAATAGGTTGCAGCTGGTAGTTGTGAACTGTTATACTAAGTCTCATTTGGTAGCTATATACTGTTATACAAGGTCATGGCTGGTATTTGTGAATTGTTATACTAAGTCACAGCTGGTAGCTATGGTCAGATATACTAGGTCTCAGCTGGTAGTTGTAGCCTGTTACTCTAGGTCTCAGCTGCTAGTTGTGGACTGTTATACTAGGTCTCATCTGGTAGTTGTATACTGTTATACATTGTCTCAACTGATAGATGTGGACTGTTATACTAGGTCTCAACTGGTAGTTGTGGACTGTTATACTAGGTCTCAACTGGTAATTGTGGACTATTATACTAGGTCTCAGAGGTGGTTGCGGGCTGTTATAGTATGTCTCAGTGGTGGTTGTGGACGGTTATACCAGGTCTCACCTGGTAGCTGTGGGCTATTATACTAGGTCACACCTGGTAGTTATAGACTGTTATAATAGGTTGCAGCTGGTAGTTGTGGACTGTTATACTAAGTCTCAGTTGGTAGCTATATACTGTTATACAAGGTCATGGCTGGTATTTGTGAATTGTTATACTAAGTCACAGCTGGTAGCTATGGTTAGATATACTAGGTCTCAGCTGGTAGTTGTAGACTGTTACTCTAGGTCTCAGCTGCTAGTTGTAGACTGTTACTCTAGGTCTCAGCTGCTAGTTGTGGACTGTTATACTAGGTCTCATCTGGTAGTTGTATACTGTTATAAATGGTCTCAACTGATAGATGTGGACTGTTATACTAGGTCTCAGCTGGTAGTTGTATACTGTTATACTTGGTCTCAACTGATAGATATGGACTGGAATACTAGGTATCAACTGGTAGTTATGGACTGTTATACTAGGACACAGCTGGTAGTTGGGGACTGTTATACTAGGACACAGCTGGTAGTTGGGGACTGTTATACTAGGACACAGCTGGTAGTTGTGGACTGCTACTGGTTGCAGCTGGTATTTTTTAACTGTTATATTAGGTCTCAGCCCGCAATTGTGGACTGTTATACTATGTCTCAGCTGGTAACTGTATAGTTGTTATAGTAGGTAACAGCTGGTAGTTGTGGACTGTTATAATAGTTCTCAAATGGTACTTATGAACTGTTACAGTATGTCTCAGTCATAGTTTTGGACTGTTACACCATGTCTCAGCTGGTAGTTGTAAACTGCTATACTAGGTTGCAGCTGGTAGCTATGGACTGTTATACTAGGTCTCAGCCTGCAGTTGTAGACTGTTATACTTGGTCACAGCTGGTAGTTGTGGACTGTTATAGTAAGTCCCAGCTAGTAGTTGTATACTGTTATATTAGGTCACAGCTGGTATTTGTAGACTGTTATACTATGCCTCAGCCAGTAGTCTTGGACTGTTATACTATGTCTCAGCTGTAGTTTTGGACTGTTATACGAGGTCTCACTGGGTAGTTGTCGACTGTGGCACTTGGTCTGAGCTGGTAGTTGTGGACCTTTATACTAGTTCACAGCTAGTAGTTGTGGACTGTTATACTAAGTTTCAGATGGTAGTTGTGGACTGTTATACTAGGTCTCGGTTGTTAGTTGTGGATTGTTATACTCGGTCACTGCTGGTGGTTTTGAACTGTTATACTAGGTTGCACTTGGTTGTTGTGGACTGTTATACTAGGACACAGCTGGTCATTGTTGACTGTTATAGTAGGTCTGAGCTGGTAGTTGTGGACGGTTATGTTAGGTCTCACCTGGTAGTTGTGGACGATTATGCTAGGTCTCACCTGGTAGATGTAGACTGTTATACTAGGTCTCATTTGGTGGTTGTAGACTGTTATACTAGGTCACAGCTGGTAGTTTTGGATTGTTATATTAGTTCTCAGCTGGTCATTGTGGACTGTTATTCTAGGTCTCAAATGGCAGTTGCGGACTTTTATAGTAGGCCTCATCTGGTAGTTCAGCTTTTGTCATTAGGGTATAAGCTGCTTTCTGCTTGATGTGGTGATGAATTTGGGGAATGAGAAGTAGGTTAGCTTGAATAACAGCTAAATGCTGTGAAGGAAGCAATAATTAACAGTCATAGTGAGTGAGGTGTACTTGAAAGACATGTTGATCACTATGCCTGATAATAGTTTTCATTTGGAAATACAAGAAGAGATACAGATATCAAGGAAAAATGAAGGAGGAATTATCTTATATTTTCCTGAAGTGTCACTGTGTACTTCAGTTGTTTTACATTGATCTGACAGAAGGTTCTTGCTTTCTAAATACAGAGTATCAGATGCATGGACCCCTTTCAACCAAATTTATGTATAATATTTTATATTTATGTATAAATGTTACATGCCTTCCCCAACATTTTCTCATCCTTTTGAAAACAACTTTTCTTATAAACTGCAAATTATAGCAAAGTCAGACTGCAACATATAACAGTGACATATAAACCGGGGCAGAAAGGAGCTAACAAGAAAAATTTGCCATGAGATTCCCTTACCTCCCTGTTTTTCTGTCTCCATACCCGTCACTCTGAGGACAATGGCTGCTACTTATGTAAAGCACCTTTCATGGCAGAGGTTTCAAATTTATAGGCATATATCCAAGATTAACATTGAGGGAATGCTTGTAGTAAGGACAAGTCTGCTTTTATAGTGCCATGGGCCTGTATTCAGCCTAAAAGTGCTTCTACTGCTACCACTGGGCCGTGCCTCTTTCTTCTCTGAAGTGCACCCTTCCCTAACTTTGATAAGAATTACTCCAGTCACACTTGCACACATTGTATATGTCACTATATACTAAATAAGAATGTAAATTACAGACTGCTAGTACAAACTGCTGTAATGAAGAAAAACAAAATAGAATAACAAAGAAGCAGGTGCAGCATTCAGGCTATTTTTGATGCAGCTGAGTGGGTGTTCGATACTGTCAGAAGGCCAGTAGCAGTGACAGGATGATGTGTGCATTGACTGGACGGGGGTGGGGGCGGGACTGTGTGCTTTCTTTTAAAAAACAGGCAGAGAGCTAGCAAATGAGAAGAAGCAAAAAGAATGATAATGCAGTAGTAGCTCTATATGGCTCCTTATTGAAATGCTAGCACTCAAAATGCCGAGTGCTTACAAGCCAGAAAAAAAAAAAGACTAAAAACACTGGAAAAGAGTGAATCTTGAAAATCACTCTTCTCTTTTAAACTTCTTTATGCAGAGGGGAAAACCCCTTGCACCCCCCACACCCCTGAACGTGTATGTATATATATATATATATATATATATATATATATATATATATATATATATATATATATATATATATATATATATATACGAACTCCTAGATCATCATGCCTTGCAGAAAAGAGAATATTGTGTGGAATGGCATCTTAGACTTAGTATATGAAAGTCAATTCTTTCAGCCATTCAGTCTCCATGTTCAGGGGTGAAGTTATATAGAATTTCACCAGCAGATGGGTGAAGCAGTGGTATTTATGCAAGTATTGTACCAGACTGAGATGGAGAAGTGTGACTGCAGTCATAAGACAAAGCTATACATTTACTGGTCATTATGCCCTCATCCTGCCTTATGGTCTTGCGTGCTGAGTAGTGACTAAAACAATGAGATCAAGGATACAAGCAGCAGAAATGAAATGACTTAAAAGCGATATCCGGAAGGATCTTGAAGTACAGCCACTGATCCTCACAGTTAGGAGAAGCCATCTGGGATGGTCTAGGAATGTTATATGGATAACATCCCTTGAGGCTCTCCTACAGTGTTGCACAAGCCGCACTCCATTAAGAGGAGAACTTTTGGCAGACCTGTGACACATTGGACGGGTTACATCGATCATCTTGGCTGGCAATGTCTGAGGATCCTACAGGATAAGCTGGAAACTGTGCTTGGAATATGAGTATCTGGTCTGCCCTGCTTAGCTTGCTACCAAGATGGGCCTTGCCAAGACAAGTGTTTAAAAATGGATGGAATGGTCGACATTGTTACGTGCATTCTGACATAAACTATTTGAGCAAATAAAGTCAAGGAAAGCTCTGAAGGCTACTTTGCAGTTTAAACTAACAGCCTACATACATTTTACAGAGGCATGCAGGAAATTAACTGCAAGACGGGAAAAAGTATAAAATTGCAGGTTCTTGTGAGGCAGCTCATGTTTTTTAGTGATCTTTAAGGATCAGTCCACTTACCTGGTTAACAAATGATTAAATATTTTAATGCATTTATGTTTTGCCAGCCTGATAATTTATGCAGGGATGCATAACTACAAGGGAGGTACGGCTGATGTACAGAGAATGAGCTTGCAGTCTTTAGAGACCACCATCTTAGAAGGAAATGTTTTTACATGCCTGTTTAACTTCATTAAAATGAAAAAAAAAATGACTGACTGCTTGTTGATGAAAACCACTATTTCTGTTCTTTGAGTATAAAATGTTAAAATTTAATGAAGTTTCATCATCTCATTAAAAGCAGCGGGGAAGAAGTAACAGCGCAATTGAACTGTTGGATATAGAAAAACAGGAACACAGAAACGTAATTTAATGGCTGATAGTGTGGCCCTCCTAATCTGCCCTGCCTGTTCTCTGCCTAATGAATGGTCCTAGTTAGTCGGGTTATTTCAAACAGCCAGACAACTTTGTACAGCAGTTAAGAAAAGAAAATGCATCATGGGTTACGTAGATATTTTTCATAGGTGAAAATGTTACCTTTTTTTTGTCTTGGTTAAAATGGAGCATGATACAGAATACTTTCCAAGTTCATGTGATGTGCAAACAAAGGCCTCTAACAATTCATATGTTAATTTTTTTGGCTCTGCTGTCAAACCTGTCTTAGAAGCAGCTTGTAATTAGCATCCATAAATTCTGCCCCTGCAATTCAATTCAGTTTGATTGCTTCCTCAATTATATTCCATTGTTTAAAGGGTACATTATTAAAAAACTAGCTTTGTTTAAATATGCCTTATCATAGGATTTTAAAATGAGCTCTTTAACTATCAAATAATGTTGTGGCACACAAGTGTATAAAATAAACTATTTTCTGATCTAATGGCCCCATTGCAAAAATAATGCACTGTGTTAGCTTTTTATTATTATTATTATTATTATTATTATTATTATTATTATTATTATTATTATTTTTATTGCAGATTTGATGTGATCTCAGAGCTGAGATGGTAGAAGAGGCTGTGACCCTTTATCAGGAGCATTGCCAGCTCATTTCATGCATCTGTCATTCATTGGACAGTATAGGATATTCATGAAAGAAAAGGGAACAGCACCATCTGAAGGCTGGCATATTTTTAAATGCAGACCTCTCTGTAATAGGGATTATTTACATATATCTACATACACACAGATATACGTGTAAAGAAAATGTGGTATAGAATGATATCTAGACATTTTATAAACATGAAAATATGAAAAGTCCAATGCAGATAGGCCACCCTCCTGTTCATATAAAATTTGCAAGAAGCATTTTATAACTGAACTGCCCCATCCCATTCTTAAAGCATATTTCCCAACCTGCTTTGAAGGATCCTAAGAATTAAATGCTCCACTTACATAGGTCATGTTCCACTTAGTCACTATTCTGTATGATTATTTGTCTCCCTGCCTGTCTTTACAACCTGAATCCTCATCAACGCCTGCCCTCTTTAATTTGCCAGGCATAGCTCATTCTATTATCACTGCTTTTCAAACCTAGATACACTAATCGTCTTTCAACAGATCTGCCCAAACTATTCCTCTAGTCTTTCCTTTACACTGAGCGATTGCAATTTATTGTATCTGTTCTTGTAAGGCATCAGTGCATCACTGCACACTATTATGACTCTTTTTACACCCTCTCACCTGTTTAATACTGTTTGGCATCCTCGGTCTTCTTAATGGTATGCGGTACTCCACCACTTGTCTGTACAATGCCGTGAGCATCAGTGGCTCTGCAGACGTGGCATCCATAGTTGTGTACCTTTGCTTCTTATTACCTTTCCCTGCTGCCCTTCTGCAGTGTTCTGACTAGCTGAAGTTGGGAGTGATGACGACATCGAAGTTGTATTTTTTTTGTTTGTTTATTTCTGTTTTGCTGTATTATTGTCTTAACCCATTGTTCACTTTCTGGCCATCTTACTTCCAGGAATTAATCTTCAGCTGCCATGTGTCAGCATATGTCTTCAGACAACCAAATCATGCTGCAGTCCCTTTCTAGTTTTAATTATTCTTCTACATCCTTTGTAACATTCAAAAATATTTGCCTCTTCCAGCTGATGTCATTTAAAGTATCACGCATATGAATACCAAAATAACACTGGTCTCAATCCCTCTGGCACAGCTGACTTCTTGAATGTATGGATTTTGTAACTTTTCTGAATAAATGGCAGGTTAAGTTAGACTGGTGAGCCCTGGTATAAGATAAGCTGATGAAGAAGGCGAGCTCAAGTGTCTGATGACCTGGCTTGGGGAGGAGGCAAAGCCTGCTTTTACCCTGCTTCCTTGTAATGAACAACACTGATAGTAGGTAGTTGCTATACCATCTAGAGCCTGAGTGGACATCTGCAATGGGATGTATGCAAGAGTATGGATGCTGCCCCCCCCCCACACACACACACACACACACACACACAGTCACACACCCTCACTGTGCATCCAAGAAGGAGGGGTAGACTGAAGGAAAAAACAATCTTCATCAGTGTTGGCCGTGGATAGTGACTAGTCAACCTGCAATACCCTCCCTCTTGTGATGGTTCAGGGTCACTGGTTACCCTTCCATATCTAATGAATAGTTCCTAGAACAGATGAATATAAGCACCTTTGACACACTAGAAGTACCATACATGCATCACCAAAAATGTAACACATTGACACCCTACCATCTACTGTCTTTCTCAGAAATATACCCAGGCCAATCACAAACAAATTGCTTTCCTGACCAAATTTGATCCACCTACCCATCCTTCTGCCAGACATATACCTACTTGCAGTTATTTTACGATTCTGTGTGGTACTATATCAAATGCCTCAAAACAAGTCTTACTTTGTGTTCTCTTTTACCAATTCCTGAAATCAGCTAGCTTTAAAATTATATCTAGAAGTTACTGGGATGACTTTCTATCTCTAAAGAAATGAACACCAGTGGTAGTGTACCTTGCAGTTTTATGTCCATTGTTTGCTAAATTTTCATCATCTGACACTGTCATCCCTGTTTTGTATTTCTAGGGATTTTCACCAAATTCACCAAAAGTAAATATTTTTGAGAGTGGTTTCCAGTTTTGCATAAAAGCTTCTAAATCGAATGAACAAGAATTGTGCACTGCTGCAATTGTAGCCTCACAGGGATTGTTTCTCTGCTTCATCTCTCAGGGAGCTTTCTGTATGAGATCTGTAGGTGCTCTCTGAATCCACGTGGGTTTTCACTGGGTACTCCTAAGGGCATTTAGGCACATGAATTGGTAAGACTTGAAATTGCCTACACGTTTGTGTGAATTGTGAGGTTACATTCTACAGTGTGCTGGTATCTAATCTAGGATTGGTGCTCAGCCTTGTACTCACTGGTTGCTAGGATACGCTGTTGTCTCTCATGAGCATGAGCAAGATAAAGTATATGCTTGAAATTGTATAAGTGGAGTGGACACATAATGCAGATCTCAGATATGTAAATAGAAAATCATGAAGAATCAAATATTATACATCAGGCAAAATGCCGGTAGTAAGTATACAATGGTCGGTACAGATACTGGGTCACAAGTGGAAATTATAATATTGCAAAAGATGTTACATTCTAATGTGTCACCAGTGCAGTCTCCACCAATCAGAATTGAAGTCGGCCCTGGATGTATTGCCACTGCTCTTCTCCCCAGCTCAGATGACGAACAATCAGACCCTCAGGAGCAAAAAAGCCTTTCATTTTTTTAGAATAAAACTATACATACAGGGAACTGCTTTCTCTATGAGAAATTATGCTGAAAGGAATCTTTTCATGCAGCACCATTCACTGTTGAAATGTTTATGATTTCATGGTTTCCACTATGATCGGAGAAAAGTGAATGCACACTGAGGATCAGAATCACTGAACTACATTCCCAAAACACGTTTTTTGCTAAGTGTTTTGCAGGGGCTACAAGCCGCAGGCCACCCTCACCCTGAACTTACATATCCCAACTCCACAGTCACACCAACACAAAGAAGGGGGAAATTACCCCAAAAGGAGCATCACTGCTGGTGCAACTCGCTGACAGTGATTTCCTATGGAGGAACTCCAGTCACCAGCTAGTTGAACCTCATGCAAATGAAGCTCAAGCAGTCAGGTCATTGAGTTACTTATATATAAAAATGGTTGAGGTAACTGTGCAAAGACAAAAATGTTCACCCATCCATCCACCCACCTACAACCCTTTTACCCCATTTTTGCACATTGGGTTGGGGTATCACTTCATCAGTGACAATCATCTAGAGCCTGCAAAGACAAAATGTTTATTGGAATTTGTTTTATCTTTAGAAGACTGTATGTAAAAAATAAATATATAGCCTGCATTTTCAACCTTTAACTAAATAAAAAAAAATATTTGAGTATAATTTAACACAAATAAACTTCACAATTAACTGTTACACATCTGTAGGGAGTTTTTTCATGGGCATCCCTCTCATCCCCATTCATTATATATACCAACTCTAAAATCACTGTACGTTGGAGAAGAGGGAGTACTTTAAGATACAGCTGGGTTAAAGTTAATATATATTTCCCCCAAATCACACAAAGTTCTCAGGATTCTGAAGATCACAGTTACTTCTTAAATATATTACAGGAACCTGATAAAACTTTCCTTCCAAAGAGACATTAAACAAAGGTCCCATCTCCTTGAGTTGGTGGTAGCTTGGGCGGATTGGTAAGATTCCACATTACCTATTGAAAAGAGTAGCCGGAAGCTGGCCAATATCCCAGGCAGGTTTCCCCTAATAGTGTAAATACCACTTTGAGTTTCTTCTGAATAGCCTAGTAGGGCTAACCAGGTAAACAAATAATAAATAAATAAATAAAATAAAAATTAACAAGGCGAAGAAGGAACTTATAAAGAAAAACAAAACGCATAAATTCGGTCTCATTTGTGTGTACCCTACTTTTTTTCAAAACTTCCATTCCAAATCTTCCAGAGTTTTTGAAATATATTATTAAGACCAGTGGCATCTTAAATCTAATGAAAGGCATTAAATTGGCTTTTATACCTGCCCAGTGAACCAGGCATTATATAGCATTATCTGAACCCACTGTGTGTGTGTGTGTGTGTGTGTATTGGAAAACAAGATTATTGCATTAAAGAACTTGTTTTATTTCAGTCCAAACAATGTTCTACATTAAATGAACCCAGAATAACAACATGGTTTTAAAAGTTAATGACAAAGGTGTGGATTTATAAGAAATAGATTGAGCCATGGATATGTGCATTTTAAGATTAATATGAATTGACTTATTTTGCAGCAATATCTTGAGATGAGAGTTGGCATTGTGGGAATGATAGTAGACAACAGTTTAAAATTTAAATAGGGAGTAACTACAAAAATCTCAAAAAAGCATATCCTGTAGTCCATGTAATTCTAAACAAATATACCTATTCCCAACTAGAATTTCATTGTACCGCTTTATATTTCGCTGATCGAACCCATTATTAAATAAAATGCTGCTTTTTGTTGCCTTCAAACAAGTTACACCACTTCAAATGATATGATTCCCTAGAAGAAAGATCATAAGATTAAAAAAAACTGAACTTTTCAGAAGCATTATTCTGTTTCTTACAGGTTACTGAGACATGACTTGTCTCTAGTTTATAAGGCAATGTCTGATATGGTTAATTAAAAATTAATCTTGATACATATGTAGGAAGTAAAAAAAATGTACATGAGGTATGACAGTTAAGCTTCTTAAAGGCTAATAAGTTGTAAGCTAAACGACTTCTCTAATGAACATCTAATTAAGCATGCAGTCAATAGATGTGCTGAAAGTGACTGGTGTGAAAAACAAAATAATAAGCATCCCATCACTTAAAATATAAATAACTAAAAGTAAATCAGAGTCTCAGTTACCAACCTGGAAACTTCAGCTGACTGGTAAAATGGCTGAAAATTGGAGGGGACAGCAATCTGTTTTGTATTTGTGACTGAAAAATAAAGGCCTACTAGGTCTTGCAAATAGTTGGGAATAATGTACCCAAACATTATTATATCTGCATATTTAAAAGAAGGGGCAATTTAAAGTTACAAATGCTTATAGAAAATGTTGAAGTACATTTTCATATCTAAAATAAATTATATACTTTCAAAAAATGGGAGAGACACTTCAGCAGTGTTTGACTGAACTGTGGAACAGCAGCAAAATATGTCAGTTTGGAAAATTGATAGATTGTCTGATTAAAGATGGAATTGAATATGGAGTGCCTGATAATGGACTTAAGGAAAGACTGTTCATAAAAGAACATTTTGATTTAGAGAAAGCTCTAGTGTTCTGATAGTCAAGGGAGATAGTCAATCACAAGCAATGGAGCTGATTAATGGAAACTGCACCATGAGAAACAATAAAGCAGTCTGAAATGAAGAAAGAAAATTGAATATAAGGAGACAGGAGACCATCAGATAGTGAAATCATACAAGTAAATGTAGTCATTGTGGAGTGCATCATTCTCTAAATGATGGGAAGACTTGCACCATGTGTGGTCAGTTTGCATGTCGCTGTACATTAGTTTATTCTCCAGTTGCCCGGCTAATTCAGTTCAGGGTCACTAGGCAGCCAGAACCTGTGCTATCACTCTTGGTGTACAAGGCAAAGAGTTCTAATAAGGACATCAATGTATCACAGAGCACCCATACATGTGCATGTGTGGCATAAATGCCTACAAGCAGCATAGATGATCAGCAAATCATGTACTGCATGTTCTTGGGAGGTGGAAAGAAACTGCAGCTCCTGGCAAAAAGGCCACATGGTTGACATGCTGACCACACAGAAGGCAGACCAGCCAAGAGCTGAGGCAGCCGTTCTAAGTTTTGTGCCCCTCTGTCACCCTAGTGATATGCATGGGGTCTATATCAGAATCGCGTAAGCTGTCTTTCACGAATACATGTTCATTGACACATATACGTCGAAGAACGAGAACAGCGAAGTACCAAAAGAGTGAAATGGAGAATGCCGAACAGATTTTCTTGGCCAGCAGGGTGATCATGGGGATAAGGAAATGAATCCTTTTCCCCACTGTAGTGTGGTCTCAGAGTTGGTATATATAAGTAGGGGGTGTGGGGGTGCAGGGGAGCTTTCCTCCCTGCAAAAAGGTTTGAAAAAGTGTTTTAGGTAAGGTTTGTACAGTTAGGTTTATATTACCTGTATGGCGCTCTTACTTCCGGGAATGCGTTTGGCGTTCTCCATTTCACATTTTTGGGACTTCACTGTTCTCGTTCTTTGACGTTTATGTGTTGATGAACATGTATTCCCGAAAGACAGCTTTCACGATTATAATATAGACCCATATGCATGAGAAGCAAAAATGAAGTGACAGTAATGGCTGACAATGTAATGGAAGAGGTTTACAGAGATGCACTTTCACATAGTGGTGAAAATGTGAGAAACTGGATTATTTATTCTTTTGCAAGTCAGTCATATAACCCTGTACCATTTACACCTTATACTGGAGCTTAAGTGGGTGTGATTTCAGAGACTGTATTTAAGCCAAGAACAAGGCTACCTGATGCAAAAGAAAATGTAACTGGCTGTTTAGGTGTTGATATTCCACTTAAAAGAAAAAAAACATGACAGAAGTGATACATAAAAATGCTGTAAACAACTTTTGTTTATTATGGTACTAAAGTAAGTGCAACTAGCAGGAGCACGACATGTTTTCAACAGCAATTTTTCCAATGGACAATACCTAAAAGAAAATATCACAGAAAAACACTTTTCTCCACCATTTTCTGACCATGGGGTTAGAATATATATATATATATATATATATATATATATATATATATATATATATATATATATATATAGGTTTATTATTAGAATTGCGAGTTGAGTTGCTCGCAGATGGAACACTCAAAATTTGGATTTTCGAATGTCCATCTTGTTGAACATTCCTGTATCGAAAGTTCATATCAGCAAATGCACTGTGCACTCACTCATATGAACTCAAAGTACTGTCAGAGATTGTGGTAAAGCGCGGTTAGGGTAATTCATCCCTTTCCTAACTGTAGTGCGTTCTTGGAGTTGAAACATATAAGTTGCAGGGGGTGTGGGGGGCACAGTCCCCCACAGGAAGTGCAGGAGGATGTTCTGCAATATATTCGTACTGCTGACAACAAGTGCTGGTGTTCCTTTTGTAGTAGGTGTGGAGGAAACGGTACGTCGATTCATGTCTAACTGACATTACTGGGTTATGTTCGACAGTTACATTTTCATAAATGTCAAATTTAAGAAAATATGTCAACATTTACATTCAAAATAGAACTGATCGCTGACATTATGATAGTAAACCATATATATATATATATATATATATATATATATATATATATATATATATATATATATATATATATAGTTTTATATATATGGTTTACTATCATATTCGTTAAAGGCACAATGTAATTTGTTCATGTGAGCGACTCAAAACACTGACGATAGTAGAGGAAGTAGGTCACTATGTTGAATGTCATGCCATGTATTCGAATTTGGCATTATTCGACATCCTATTTCAAATGCACCTTTTACAACAGTAAGCTGAGTCCTGTTTTTCAGCAGTATGATGCTACTGCACAACACTGAAATTCACATTTTTGCAGGGGGGGCAAGCCGTCCCTTCACACCCTCACAACCCCAGCAAATTATATATTCCAACTCCGATATTACACTACAGTGAGGAAAAGGATAAATTTTCCAATCTGCACTGTACCGCAATCTCTGTTCATAACATTGACCACGTATCAGTCAATGTGCAGTGGCATTCGCTGCACTGAACACTTGCAAACATGAAGGTCAGCAATACAGGATGTAGCCAACTGTCGTTCGACATCCTGCTGTCGCCAAACCTTCATTCTTTATTTTGATAGTAAACTTCTCTCTCTCTCTCTCTCTCTATATATATATATATATATATATATATATATATATTGCTGTGTCTTTTGGCTTTTCCCGGTTAGGGGTTGCCACAGGGGAACTCCAGTCCACTAATGATTGGCAGTGTTTTTTTACGTGCCGAGTTGCTAGCCCTGACTCACAACCTTCAACGAAGGTACGCCCATTCACGCATGTCTCCACACAGAAGACGCTCTAGCTGAGAATCGAACATGACAACGACTTACTGTGAGGCGACAACGCTATCGCATATATATATATATATATATATATATATATATATATATAGTTCCCCTTTATAATCTCAAAATACTGAAATTTCGAATTTCAGTATCTCGAGACCATAAAGGAGAATTTTTAAAATAGCGAAAGTGCATAATCATGAATTTAAATATCTCGAATTTGCGGTTATGACTTTACGCTACATTACGTGTGGTGTTTTGTGTGGTTGGTGTCCAGCGTCTTGTGTGCTTTAGGTGAAATTTAAGGTAAGTCAGTGTTTTGTAAGGGTTTTGGGTGGGAGTTTAAGTGTATGTGAGTGTGTTTGTAAGTTGTACATGTGGGTTAGGATAGGCAGGTGAAAGTATGAGTGTGTAAGCATTGAAGGTGTTGATGTTTGTATGTGTGTGTGTGTGTGTGTGTGTGTGTGTGTGTGTGTGTGTGTGTGTGTGTGTGTGTGTGTGTGTGGGCAAGGGACTGTAGAATGTCTGGGTGTGAGTTTACTTTCTTTTTCTGTTTGTGCAATCTCTGAGTTAGTATATATAAGTAGGAGGGTGGGGAGTGCAGGGGGGCTCAGTCCCTCTGCTTATTTGTAGTGTAGGTTTGTGGATGTTTGGTGTTATGTTTTTGTGTTTTTTTGTTATGTACTGTGGGTATTAATCGCTGAAGGTTGTGCATCAGGGCCGGTAACTCGGCATGTAAAAATCTACTGCCAATCATTAGCGGACCAGAGTGCTGCTGTGGCGACCCCTAACCGGGAAAAGCCGAAAGACACAACAACTGTGGGTATTGTGGTGTATGTGTGGTGTATGCTGTGTGTTCGGGATTTCAAATTTCGCGGTTTTGGGCTGTCAGTGTTATGGTTTTGAGATACTGAAATTCGAGATTTCAGTATTTCGAGATTATAAAGGGGAACTATATATATATATATATATATATATATATATATATATATATATATATATATTTATATACATACACACATACATGTTAATTAGGTGAGGTCTCCCTTATTGAGGGGGATCCAGGTAGGCTTCCATCCTGCAAAAAAGGCTTTTTTTTATTATTTGCTGACAGCCATTTTGGTGATAGTTTTTGAACATATTATCTTTCAGACAAGTTACATTCAGGGAAATAATCATTAATCCAAGCAATATCGGGCTTAACTTTTTGTAAGAGAATGAATCTACTGAAGAGATTTCTAGTCCTTGAAAGCCAGGATGATTTTGAATAAAATGCCTAATGAAAAACTAGAGTGACTTATTTAAAGCATGTGCGTGTTTTCCACTGAAGCATGTGGCAGGACTGGTAAATCTATTCTGTTCCTTATTCACCTGTGTGGAAAATGTTTTTTGAGACCTTTAAACACAGAAGCTGTCAGGATAGAAACAAATCTGTGAATAAAAAAGGATCAATAGAAAGGTTTAATTGTCTGGTAATTTTTAAGAAATAAAAATGAAAAACTGAATTTGTCTAGACCCTTGAGACTTAACAGAGCACTCAGAATAGAACAGTTTGAACTCCCTACATGTGAGAAAACAATTCCACAATTTGTTGTTGCCTACTACTTAGAAGCATCCTCAGGATTTTGGCAACTGAAACTAGATGATGCCAAATGTAAACTGTATCCTTTTAGCCCACCATATGTCACATATCGCATCCTGAGACTGCCATTTGGGATCCCTTTGCTCTTGAAATATACCACAAGAAACATTTCAATGATTTTATGAACACACTGAAGCTTTCAGAATGTTAACAGATGATACAGTTGTTTAGGTAGTAACCACAAAAGGAATATGATATGATCCCAGACTCATATACATAGGTAAGTCATGTGTAAACAAATATGAAAATGAATAAGGATAAATGCAAGCTGTCTGTGTTGGAGCTATTTTTATAGGTAATATAATCAGCATTTAGGGTGTGCAACCTAGTACAATAGAAAATTCAGCTACTGACAAAAATGAGAGGCCCATAAGGCAAGAAACCGCTCAGAGGTTTATGAAAATGACTTACTACATGGGAAAGATCATAACAAACATCTTAGAAAAGGCTAATGGAAAAGATAGATGAGAAGGCTTATAAACATGAGTAGTTAAAAGCCTGGAAGCTTCCAAAGAAGAAGCTCATTAAAGAACCTCTTCTGAAGTTTTATGATGTGAAATAAAAAGTTGAAATTTCAGATAATGCAACTGAAACAGGCCTTGGTGCTGCTCTATTCTAGTGCAAACTGGATTGCATGCAATACAAACTTAAAAAAGGCCCTGTACTGTGAAGAAATCCTAAGAATCAGCTGAAAGTGAAATAACAAACTATCATTAAGGTAGTCTTGAAAAAAGAAATGAGAGTGCCTATGTGTGCAACAAGAGTTACCATTTAAAGTGCCCACTAATTATAAGAAGTACACTCAGGGGCATGCCAGAATAAATCTGACAGCACAATTACTCCCTGTGGCATGGACTGCATTCTAGTATCTATAATCTGAAATGCCTGTATTAAAATTAATGGGTTACAAAGGCCGTTATTAGAAATGCTAAACTTTTCTTAAATAACGGAAGGTATAATAATAGACATTAAACTGGTTATGTGTGATTTGTGAATCAGGTATTATGGTAATGGTTAAAGCTGCATTATCTGAGCGTGTGTGTGTGTGTGTGTGTGTGTGTGTGTGTGTGTGTGTGTGTGTGTGTGTGTGTGTGTGCACACGTGCGTGCATGCGTGTGTGTGTGTGAACATATATGTGTGTGTGCCTGTCTGTCTTGTCTGCCTGTGTGAAGAGGCATCAATGTGAGTATAACTTTAAATTCTGTCACACATTTTTAAATTGCAAAAGCTTTGTTGTCATGCCCCTACCACTATTCATACAAATCATCTTGGCTTGTCATGACTCATTCATGTTTTTCTCACTTGTATATCTATATATAGCACACTTTCTGCTTCCAAAGAAAACTAGTGAAATGTTATAAATCAGTAAACTCAACTTATTTCAAAAATCAGAAAACAAATGTATAAACTAGTTTATCTGGAAAACCTGAATGAGTAATTCAGTCACACTAAATAAATATTTCACTTCACTCTCCTGAAAAAAGACAAAATGCACACCAACTGAGAAAAACATCACCGTTTACAGCATTGTTCTGGCTAGAGAAGATTGCAGGGAGGTCTTTTGTTCACTGATGTTTTAAACAGAATATATTTTTTCCTGTAACCCCTTCCAAGTGCCTAGCATTAAATGCAGTGGAGAGAACCTCAGAATATAACCAGTTCTTTAGTCCATCAGTTAGTTTGCCATCCCACAGTTCTTCAGCTTACCAAAAAAAAAAAAAAAAGAGAGAGAGAGAGAGAGAGAATGCCCTTACTTGAGAAAAGAAGTTGTTAAGGTAAATTGTGATCTGTGAAAACTAATCACTTAAGCTTGCTTTAGTTTTCTTTGCTGCTATTTAACCAATCAGACCTGCAAGAAACTAAGGCAGCAACATGGAATATACAGGTAAACAGTACCCTTAAAATGTTTTTGTCAAAAATAAACTGCATGCGCTCTAGTAATACAAAAGAAATATGACAGAGTGAAATGTTACAGGAGTTTATGGTGCTGATCAAATGTTACAGAAAGTACACGCAGCTACATATGTGCACACACATAGATGTTGTGCGGTTTTATCCATATGGTATACTTCCACCAGTTTTAATAATAAGCCTGGGAAGTTACCAGGTAATATGTAGTATAAAAATAAAAAGATAACAACTGATGTACAGCTGTATATAAAGATATTCAAATGCGATTGTCAGTGGTAGTACTGTAGTAAATCCTGCAATTTAAATGCTGAGCAGTACTCATGCAAAGTTTAATGGTTGTAATATCAACACACATGTAATACTTTGTATTATATTATTTATTTTTGTGGAGACTGTCTCCCCGGGACCCCCTCTGAAAGAGTTATTTTACCCAGTTAGAGTTAAGAAATGCAAATAAATAAATATTTATTGAATATTTCAGATGTAACTCAGAGTCAGTGTTCATCGATTAATTATTTTTATCTGATTTCACACTCTAAGGCACATTTCTCTGCTTTTACTGACATTCTTCATATGTCACTTATAAAGGTCAGTTTGTTCATGCCTTCCATTGGTTCCTTTTAACTCTTAGTACAGATAGTCCACATAAACTAATTTTGTACTCTAGTAAGGCCATTAGGTCATCTCTAGATCTGATTTTTTCATGTTATGTATGCTCTATCAACCTCATTCCGCACAAGCACTGGTTTGGTGCTAAGCTCTGTGACTGAAGAAAACGTGGGTGAAGGTGTAAGCATAAATGGAAGTAGACTACACATTCAGACATAATGCTTTGACATCTTGAATGTTATGCTGCTGTCTAGAGACATCTGTAGACATTTACCTGACCAGCCATGCTTTTACAGGGGTCTATATTAAATGAGCGACCGTTCCAATGTTTGAATCACAGATGGTCGACATCATATTATCAAATGTCAGAAAGGTAGAAGGTGAAAGTCAATGGCTTTTCACGTGCAGAATGGGAACTTTTCCCTTTCTGCACTGAAGTGCTTTCTCGAAGTTGGTATATTTAAGAAGGGGGGTGTCGGGGCGCAGAGCGGTAAGGTAAGTTTTTTTTTTTGTTTTTTTTTTTTTTATATAGTTGATGTTTCGAACTTCGCTCATATGAGTTCGCTCATGTGAGGTTTGAAGTTTTGAAACTTTGACTATATAATATAGACCCTTTTTCAGCTAGTTACCAGGTTGACTAATCCAGCCTGCCTTGCTACTTTTGTAGAGTGTCTTGCTTTGAGGAATGTGAATTGGCTACTCAGTTCTTTGCAGCTAGATTGGTATCATTGAGATTATTTTTTTCTACTGCAATAAGCTCAGAGAGGATTGCATTGTCCATGATGAGAGATTTTTTACCTTACTCTTTCTGTATGTTCTAGAATTTGTAATACACTGATCTCATCTGTTTCGTCTTAAGCATGTAAGCTCTTACTTTTGACTTAAAGCAATGCCCAACAAGGCTGAGTTCTTTGTTTGCCTTGCGCTGTTGGGTCCCATGATTTATCAAGTTATTTCATCCTCTTTAAATACAGTCTTACGAAATGCACTGACAGAGGCTTTGATGACCCCCCCCCTCTAAAGAAATCTTCTATGGAACCTAATGGTCTTGGAAGCTAGTCTCCTATCGCTAACCTTCCTTGTACTGAGAAGGTTATCAGAGTGATTTAACCTTACAGGACTATCGAGTTCATTAACCATTCCGTTTCATTTTCTGCACTAGGCATTGTACTGAAATGACAATTACTAAGGCCATAAATGAGTCCCAAATAACAAGACACCAACATTGCTTTTCCAACCCATCCTCCAGGATTTTTCTTTAGCATTTGATAAGGTGGACCACAAAATCACAATGGATTTTATACAGTCTTACTGTGTTGTTTTAGACAATCTCCTAGACTGGTACGTCTCTTCTCTGATAGTATCCAACAGATCATTTCTGACATAGGCATCTCATCCGTTTGTTATGTCACCTCAAATGTCCCTTATGGATCAATTCTGAGTTCTTTTTTATTCTCTTTAGATATAATTCCATTAGGTAAACCAAACTCATTAGGAGGTGTGCCACGGTGGTGCAGCGGTTAGCGTTGTCATCTCACAGCAAGAGGTGCTCTGGTTTGATTCTCGGCTGGAGCGCCTTCTGTGTGGAGTCTGCATGTCATCCCCGTGGTCGAGTAATGCTTAAATACATGCAGGTAGGTGCTTGCGTGAATGGGTGTGCCTTCTTTGTAGGTTGGGCATCGGGCTGGCACCTCGGCACCATAAAAATCTAATGCCAATCATTAGTGGACCAGAGTTCTGCTGTGGCGACCCCTAACCGGGAAAAGCCAAAAGACATTAGTAGGTAAACTCATTAGGAGAGAGTTAAAGTATCACAGCTGTGAAAGTAATGTACTACTTTACCTCTCCTTCCCTCAGGACAATTTGAATTTAAATAGAAATTTGAATTTAATCTGGCAGTTAATTTGTAGGATTAAGTCAGCCTATGAACTGTTAATGAGCTACCTTCTGTAGTCATGAGTACAGGATTTCATTCTTAACACCCCTATTTGACTACTGTGTGTCTGAAAGTAAGTCACTAAACCAGAAATTGCTCCTGAGTCCCCTCTGCAAAAGGACATGGTGCGCTTACTCAATTAACAAATGAAGAAAATAAAAACTGATAAATGATATTAACAGTTCACAGTTCTATCCTGTCCTCAGCATAGCAGTTTTGACCGTGACAGTTTGCCTCACGACTTTGCTTTAACAGTGATTGATGCTTTGGAGGATCTAGAAAAGCATGTGATTCAGTGGCTGAAGATGACTCATCTTTTCTTGTGGGGGGGATGTCTAACACTGCACTTCTACACACAGGACGAAGGGTGGTGAAAGTGCAGCCAATGACAGCATGCAGTATGTCCACTTATCACAAATACGTGGATGGTCAGACTCATAGCAGCTCAATGCTGCAGGACAGTGCAATGTGCCTGACTGACAAGAGGAGTTGGTAGGAGGATTAAACAAATCTTATAATGGCCATTGGTTATGGTTCTTACTGGTGCCTCATGCTATATTTTGATGTCAGGAAAATGGGTTTAGAGGTCATGGAAGATAGGAAAATAGAGGTCAGAAAGATTATGTAAAATAAACACAGTCCCCACATGCTCAGAAGCTATAGGGATCTCCTCAAGCACAATGAATGCTGTAATTGGGGCTCCATATTTGTTTATTCTGTGACTGATGTTAGCACACACTGCATGACTTTGCCTCTATACTGTTGTGTTCCAACAGGGAGTGCAAGCATTTACTCTGAAATCTGAATCCTGTGCAGTTTGAAAGTGATCATCACAAAATACTGAGTTGTGATCTCTGACTCATTCCCTCTTGTAGGATGCAAGCAGTCACCTTTATTCTCTGCGGTGGAAGTTTGGCTTAGTCATTCCTCCTCCTAGATGTATCACCTTCATCTTATATTAAAAAACATCCATCGTGTGGTGCACCACTGGACAGCCATCTTTTTTGGACATTGTGTTGGTAACCCATCCTTCTAATGCTATGGCTCTGATCATTCATCCTTATATTGGTATGTTATCCATCCGTCTGTGTGTGTGGCTGTGATCATCCATCATTCTGTGAATGTGTCTGTGATTATTTATATTTCTGAGGTGCATCTATGGCTATACATCCAAATATCTAGGAGTGCACACCAAGCCATATGACTTATTGGCAAAGTTCAGTCACCTTGCACTCATCATTAGACTTATCGCTAGGTCTGCATTTCTTATGCATTTGCCACCTCCATCATAGATTCATAGGCTCATAGGTAGGTACTAGGCTATCAGCCCAAGGGCCTAAGTAAGCCTAGATAACAAGGTTCCCTGGCTTACATCACCCAAGAAAGTAAATTTTTCTGTGCCCCTGTCGAGCAGAGCCACAGAAGTGATCCCTGGGGTGTATTTCCTATTTCCCATCCACTCATCAAGAATTTTCTTGAAGAGTGCTAATGAGGAACTTTGCTTGACATAGATGGGTAGCTTGTTCCAGAGTATAGGAAGTCTCTGGGACAGGAATCTATCCCTCCAGCATGTCCTGTTAATTGTGGTGATAAGGTTTAGGTCCCTAGAGCGTGTAGCTTGGAGGGATTGGGATTTCTTTAGGTCTAGCATGTCCAACAGCTCTGGGTTTAACATAGCTTTATATGTTAGGCAGAGATCTCCCCTGTGTAGGTGATATGCTACAGAGTAAAGCTGGAGTTTTTTGAGACAGTCAGTGTAGGGCATCTGTTTGAGGCCAGTAATCCTCTTTGTGAGGTACTTCTGTGGCCTTTCCAGCTGCTGCAGATGTCTTGTGAGGTACATTCCAAAAGGGGCATTGTACTCTATAATGCCGAATAGAGGGGAACAATGACATCTTTTTTCCCTGGATGAGAACCCTTTTGTGATGAGGTGTGCCATATAGAAGGATTTCCTGACTACTGTGGCGATGTGATTATCAAAGGAGAGACTACTGTCCATCTGGGTCCCAAGGTCTCTTATCACACATTCAGCATTAAGTAGACTCCTGTTTATGTGGTAGTTCATGGGTACAGAGTTTTTACCAAAGGGGATGACAATGCACTTTTTGGCATTGAGCTTGAAGCCATGCCTCTGACACCAGGCATCTGTCTCAGTGAGGCCCTTCTGTAAGATGTCCACATCATTTGGGGCCTCGACTATGGCTCCTAGTTTGCAGTTATCTGCGAACTTGTTAGCCAGAGGCCTTCTGTGTTAGCCTCTACTTCAGAGAAGTAGATATCAAACAGGAGAGTTCCCAGGACTGAACCCTGTGATACTCTACTTGTCACTGGTTTGAAGTCAGATTTGGAGTCTGCAACTTTTACAGTGTGAGTTCTGTCAGTGAGCCAGTTGGCAACCTATCTTGTGATGTAGGGATTTATCCCTAGTTTAGTGAGTTTAGCTATAATTCCAGAATGGGGGATGGTGTTGAAAGCCTTGGCGAGGTCAAGATAGGCTGTGTGAACCACCTTACCCTCGTCTACAGCTTTGGTGACTGCCTCAAAGAAGTTGATCAGGTTCAGAAGGCATGATGATCTGCCTTTCACAAACCCAAACTGGGTGGGGTCCAGAGTTTGGAGGTTACCAATGTCTTTGTTTATGAGTTCCATGATGATACGTTCCATGGCCTTGCAGACCAGGCTCGCTAGGTGAATAGGGTGATAGTTCCCAGGATCAGTGGTGGCTCCCCCTTTGTGGAGTTGGATAACTGTTGCTGTGGGCCATTCAGTCGGCACAAAGCCTGATGTGAGACTATGATTGAACATGGTGCTTAAGTGGGGAACCAGTTCGTTTTGAAGTTCGTGTAAAACGCAGCCTGGGATGTTGTCCGGTCACATGGATGCTGTGTTTTTGGTTTTAGAGAGTGCAGCTTTTACCTGCATAGATGTGATTACAGGGACTCTGCATTCTTCCTGTATAGATATGGGCCCTTTAGGGGGTGAGAGGGGGGTAAAGTTAGCACTGAACCTATCTGCCAGGATGTTGGCAGTATCAGTTAGTTTGTAATTTTTGTGCCGTTGTGCTGTAACTCAGAGCAGATCTGGGTGTTGCCATTGAGATTCTTGACATAGCTATAGAATGCTTTGTGGTTGCCCTTAGAATCAGTGGCAATTTTGTTTTCATAGCTAGCTTTGGAGGATCTTATAAGGGATCTCAGTTTCTTACTGAGGCTGACCATGGAGCTCCTCCACTCATGGGATTTTACTCTCTTTTGCAACAGTTTCTTCCTTCTGTTGTAGAGTTTGTTTATGGCAGGGGACCACCAGATTGGCTTCCTTTTTTTGGAGGATAGCATCTTGGTTCTGTTTGGGATAGCACGATCCATGCACTCATGTAAGTGCTTATAGAGTGCATTTGTGTAGAATTCAGCAGTTCATAACTGTATTGTCCATCTGCATGGGTGTCATGAAGTTCACCACTTCTGTCTTAAAAAGCATGAAGTTGGCTTTGGAGAAATTGCTTTCCATGGTTTCCTTAATGGTGGGTGGGGGCAGGATGCAGATATCTAGGGTGATTAGCTTATGGTCGGATCTGACCAACGAGGAGTTGACTTCAGGTGTGGAACACCGGTCACTCATGTTAGTAATGACTAGGTCTAGGATATTGTTGCCCCTGGTAGGGTTGTGGATAAGTTGATCCAGGGCATTGGAATGTCTGAATTCCAGAAAGCATTGAGTGAAGGAGTTGGTACATGAGTAGTTTTCCCAGTTAATGGTGGGGTAGTTGAAATCGCGCATTATTAGGATGTTTGGTTGATCCCTAATATTTTCCAGTATATCAAGAAAAGAGGAGTGGGAATCCTGGGGCATGGTGGGGGATCTGTAGCAAGCTACAACTTGGATTGCAGTTTTGCCCAGAGTTAGTTGCACTTGGATAACTTCGGATGCATTATGCTGTGCAACTAGCCTGGAGGTGTGGATATCCTTAATGAATATGGACACACCTCCGCCTTTGGTGTTCTGGTCCAGGTTAGATGGCCGAAAAGTGTGGTATGAGTTATAGCCTGGTAATGCAGGGGTGCTCTCTAGAGCCTTGAACCAGGTCTCAGTCACTGCACAGATATGGATGTTCTCCATTTTAAGGAGTGCCTCAAGTGAGTGCATTTTGAGATTTAGACTTCTAGCATTGAGTAGCATTACCCTCAGTTTTTGCTTGCCTGTTCCTGTTATGGTGGCAGATTTGTCATTTGAACCTTGCCTAAAAAAGGCACTATAGGGGCGGCAAGACCCTTAGCCAGTATCCGGAATCCCAGGGGTGACAGGTGCAGACCATCTCTGGGCAAAGCATCATGGTCTGTCGACCATGTCATCCCAGGCAGACAGATACTGGATCCCCTTAGAATGACATCAGAAGCTTAGCCAGTTGTTGAAGTCAATCATTTTGTCCTCGTACTGCTGTATCATTCCGGGTGATGGCAGGATGCTACTCAGGGCTAGGGTCATACCTGCCTGGGCTACAAGATCAGAGAGCTCTTCCATGTCTCTTTTCATGTAGTCCAGAGAGGTATGTCTCAGGTCGTTCACACCAACATGGACAATGACAGAGTCATATTTGTACTTGTTGTGGAGTAACCTGAGTGCATGGGTTATGTGGTGGATCCTGGCACCCAACAGGCAGCTGACAGTAACCTTCTCCTTGTTTAGCCTGGTGAGTGGGACATCAGTGTGCCTGACTATAGAGTCACCTATGACTAGTGTGTTGGGTATGTACGTTGTTTTGCCTTATGGGCTGTGGTTTATTGGCACACTGAGTCTGTGAGCTATGAGTCATTTGGGTTGAGGTGGGGGGGTGGAGGCTGCTTGCATTTCTGCTTTGGAGGTCTCTGTTGCTTGAGCAGATTATTATTGAGAGCTTCTGTGAATGTTTTTGTGTTTCTATGTGTGGATTTTGGTGGTGTAGGTTTAGTGGGACTATGTGATGGGTGTAGTGTGGTGCAAGTGTTTACCTTCTCCTCTTGACTGTCAAGTTAAGTCTTGGTTTGAGAGAGGTATACCTTCAGTTTGGTTAGATAAGTGCATCTCTCACAGGTTATGGTGTTGGGTGGTAGGAGGAGAGGGTTGTCTGTGTACATGAGGCAATTGCTACATTGCCCCAAGATGCCCAGATTCATCAGATAGACAGGAGAGAACACTGGGAGCTGACCCTTGGACATGCCTGAATAAAAAACTACTTTCCTCTAGACAAGTGAGGAAAGTGAGTATAAGAGCTGTTTTTCTCTAAGCAAGTGAGGAAAGTAAGTACAAAAACTGTTGTCCTCTAGGTAAAGAGGATGGCTGAGTGCTGTTGTAATTTGTAGCTTATTTAATGCTAACAACAAGTTCTGAACAAGTGCTGAGCATGAATAAGCAAAATCAAGTGCTAAAACTAATAATCTGTACCTGGATCTTGTGGTAGATAGACTACCTAATGCTTACCACTCCCACTGATAAGCTAGAATGCTTCCCTCCAATTAAAAAAGGCTTGGGGGGCTCAGAAGCTTGCAAACAGTCCTGGATACAGCAAATCTGTATCTGGACTAGACTAGTTACAGGAAAGGTGGGAAACAAGCGCAAACGTGGGCTTTTAAACCAGAAAGTTGAAAGAGATGGAAAAACTGCCCAAACGACCAATAAACTACAATTTCTGGGCTAGAAATCACTCTTGTGGTAGATCGGCTATCTAGTGCTTACCACTCCCACTGATAAGCTAGAAGGCTTCCCTCCAACACAAAAAGGCTTGGGGGGCTCAGAAGCGTACAAGCTTTCCTGGATACAGCAAATATGTATCTGGACTAGGCTAGTTATAGGAAAGGTGGGAAACAAGTGCAAACATGGGCTTTTAAACCAGAAGGTTGAAAGAGATGGAAAAACTGCCAAACGGCCAATTAACTACAATTTCTGGGCTTGAAACCACTCTTGTAGTAGATGTGCTACCTAGTGCTTACCACTCCCACTGATATACTAGAAGGCTTCCTTCCAACACAGAAAGGCTTGGGGAGCACAGAAACTTACAAACAGTTCTGGATACAGCAAATCTGTATCTGGACTAGACTAGTTACAGGAAAGGTGGGAAACAAGTGCAAATGCGGGCTTTTTAAACCAAAAAGTTGAAAGAGATGGAAAAACTGCCAAACGGCCAATAAACTACAATTTCTGGGCCAGAAACCACTCTTGTGGTAGCTAGACTACCTAGTGCTTACCACTCCCACTGATAAGCTAGAAGGCTTCCCTCCAACACAGAAAGGCTTTGGGGGCTCAGAAGCTTACAAACAGTCATCAGTCATGTACATTAGAGATCCTGACTGTGACATGATTTGTCCTATCGACAGTTTATCATTTTTGTGTCTGAGAGTCTTGTTTCACCCCCATTAGGATGGAGGGTATTCATGTTTCAGAATCGACCCTAATTATGGTCAGAACTCATGCTTACACTACTCTTCCTAAATGTTTTTACAAACTTTTTTTGCTACTGCATTTGTTGCCATACAATAGGGATTAGATGCATAATGTTTACTGCCTTTTTGCTATGTCAACATTCTAAGTGTATCATATATGAAATTTGGGCCATTACTTCTACAGGTATTTTCAGGTAATCTATTTCTTGCAAACATTGCTTATAACACTGTAGAAGTATTTTCCGAGATGAATAGATCCATGCACATAGCAGCTGATGGCTTGGCAGTGCACAGTAAACAACCATCAATAAGAAATGCAGTTCCATGAGTGGTCCTACAAAGTCAGTATGAATATGCAGTCATAACACTGATAGCAATTCTGACGTATGCAGAGAAACTTGTGTTGGTGCATTTTGGAATGTATGACATCTAATATGGCTTCTTGTTCAATGATCATTTTGGTTAGCCACACCTGGCCACTGTATAACATTACAAGCAAGGACTTTAGTAATGGGAAATATCATCATACCCTCATAGGTAGCATAATAGGACAGAATATGGAAGGAATTACCACAACACAAAAGTGTATCTTGGAGTACACCCCCCAACTGCAGGGTGTACTAAGTTACTTTAATTACACCATCATTTTACAGCTGTCTCATAGACCTTGGAAAACAATGGAACATTTCTAATTTCCCTCAGAAAAAGCTTATTGTCACAGGCAGTTATTCAACTACAGCATAGTTATTACCCAGGAAATTAATGATACTTGGCATGTCCATATTGGGCTCTGGGATATTCCTGGTGAAATCTGACAACATTGATGACTGAAAATTGTCATCGCTCAGCATTTCTGATATGATAAGTATGGCAGACCCTTAACACCGTCATGCTGCTTTGTCCTTTTATAACTTATGGTATAGGAATGTGCTCATACGATCATTGCAGGCATTGTGGCTGCCCCACTGTTAAGGATTAAACACCCCTTTTGTATTAAAAATAATGATCTGTTAACGTAAACGTCTGCTCAGGAAAATACTTTGTGAACTGTTGAAACTTCTGCTCAGGGAAATACTAGTTAAAGTTTGAAACTTCTTCAGTCCTCAGACAAGGACACAGGCTTTTCTCTCAGTTTGATCTTAGTTATATAATCACATTCTTCTATTGTCAGCGATTTTTTTAAATTAATGCATTGTGTTCCCATGTACTGTCCAAGAACATATGAAAAAAGCACTGCAGTTCCATAAAGTAATGTGACATATGCCACTTAAATGGGCATTGAAAAAAAATCAAAGTGGGCATTCACTTTGTCTGATATATTCGTTTTCTTAGTGACCTTGAAAGCTTGTTTGCAGCTGTCCATTCAATTTCAGATAGATCCATTGTGCAGTAATGTATTCTATAGATTAGGAAAGCACCAGAAACATTATAGAAACACACGGTAGTACTTTTGCTGTGATTTCCTAGCAGAAGAACAGTACCTGATCTTTGGAGCCACAGCTCCTCAAAAAATAAAAACAATGATTTACAAAATTCACTGCTACACCTGTAAAGCCTATTTGCAGAGAAGGTTTGCCCCACCCAACATTCACACATACACACACACACACACACACACACACACACACACACACACACACACACACACACACACACACACACACACACACACACACACACACACACACACACACACACACACACACACACAATGAGAGACTGTGGTTTCCACATCCTTACTTATATAAGTAACTCTAAAATCACTATTCTGATGTGGACCTTGGATTTTATTTATGTAGTGGGAGTCAATAGCCTTCCCTGAGTATTTAGAATGTTAAAGTGTATAGAACTATTACCCTAGCTTTCATTGGGAACCTACTGGATTTTTGAATTATGCAAATATGTTGTCTCTTGTGTTCTAGGTGACAGAAGAGTAAAATTGTATTTTCTGTAGTTTGAAATACAGCAGCATTTTCATTCTTACATTCACAAATATTAGAGCAGCTCAGAGAGTTTAGTCATTTAACCTCACAAGGTAATGTCACTTTGCTTCCCAGCTGCTTTGCTAGTATAACCAAATTTCCTGACGTCAGTATACTTTGGAGAGAGGTACACCAGTTATCACCATTTCTGTAGATAACAAAGTGCACCTTTGGTGTTTGTGACTCACATCATGAAACATAATGGATGACAGTAGTAAAGTAGTTAATGCCTGGTGCCTCACAGCCCTCTGATTTAATTGCTTACCTGGTTCCTTCTGGACACATCCTTCCTGTGTCAGTGTGAGCTCTTGCCAGCAGTTTCCATTTCTTCTCACACCATAAAAAACATTCTATAGTTGAACTGATGCTCCTTTGTCTGTAGGTGAGTGTGTGTTTATGCACATGCATATCTGTGGGGGTGTGTGTGCATCTGTGCCTGTGTACAGTTGGATGTGTGCATTAGTGGGGGTGCATATTCTCTGAGTGACTGGTGTCGCTCTCAGATTCTCTGCATTATACCATTTTTTCTGCTGGGATAGGCAGTGGCCCCTGTGATGCTACATTTGGATAAATCAGGCATCATTGAAATAATTAATGAATGAAGAGAGCATTCAGTTAATTGTGTTAACAACAAAAAGTGCAAGGGCTGCACACTGCTGCAGAGTAATATATATAAAATTGTTACACTGGCAGTTGGGAGACAGCCAAGTAGAGTACATGCCTTTTGTAAAACGGCATCTCACAACAGTGCAAAGAAAAGTGCGGGGAAAACACTTTTATCAGTCTGACCAGTTTCTGTGTTGATTGCTGTCTAGCTTACACGTTCCTACATCTAGCATGTCGTAAAACTCAGGGCAGAAATGAAACATGGCTAACTTGACTGTGACCCTTTAAACATATGTTTTGAGTAGCTATTACTGCATTAACACAGTTTTATGTAATATGAAATGCTTAAATTTTCATTAAAATTAGTATTTTGGATAATTCAAAATGCAAAAATAAAACTATTGCTTTGTGAAACTTTGGGTTTCCAGGCCGAAGTCTCCATATCGTTTGATTAGAGGTGCATCCAGTACAATGATATTAAATAGCTGCTGGCTGATGACTGGAAATTTTACTTTCAGGTCAAGTGTTTGGAAATAAAACAGATTTATTTTCAAGTAGTCATATTGATAAAATGCAATTGCTTCAGTGATTGACTTCCTCAGAACAGAGGAGAGGGTTTTAATATATTACTGAACTGAGAAAATAACCCTAAAATAGAAACACAGAGAAAAGTAACCTCCTACTCTTAAACCCCCTGCCCTTTGTATTTTACACAGAATTGCTAGCTGTATGTAAACTACTCTGCACAAGTGCTTTCCTAATGTAATTATTCCTGACAACTACAACACCCACGACATGTAATTTACTCAAAATCAAAGCAGGATTTTGGTGTTTCGAAGAGACTGAGCAGCCCCTAACGATAAGATAAGAGCTTACTTTATATTGTTCCTTCCTACCCAACAAATGTAAGAAATATTTATCACTTAACTAGCAATCAGAATTTCTCAGCAAATTCACCTTGATTAATAACTTTGTCCTTCACTTATTTTGTAGTGCAACATGTTTAGAGCAGTCCCTGGAGTAGAGCTCTGAGAAACAATCCTAAGAGATTGAATATTGTAAAGTGCTAACCTGGCGAGCTTCATCAGTAGAGTGCAGCTTATTTTCTTTGAAGTCTTATTCTAATAGTTATCTTGTTTTTGGTTTAGGGTGCTCTTCCCCATTCATAGTTTTTAGCTACTTAGCTACAGTGCTTTAATGTGCAGCAATATTAGCAGGAACATGTTCATGCATTTTGCACTAATACAATCTCCCAGGTCTGGCTAGAAAACGATAATCTGATACTTTGATACCTTGTTTATTAAGATGTCTGCCATCAGCCTGCCCCCCCCCCCCACAAGCAGAGCATGATAATACTGCCACATTTATTTATTTATTTATTTGCTTACCTATGTACTTGTATCCAGGGATTCAAACAGAACCCCAAGTCCGGCTGTAAGAGCTGCTGCCAAAAGAGATTGTTCACATGATGCAGGCAAATGTGACTCGGAGACATTTTAGCTGCAGTAAGAAAAGATCTATCATCTAATTTGCATGTCTCTGAATTGCCCATAACTGTTGCAATTATAAATCAGCATTTTCCTGAGGTAGTCATCATGCATCATGTTGGCACATGCACTCCACCATTCACTCTCCCACACACACACACACACACACACACACACACACACACACACACACACACACACACACACACACACACACACACACACATACCTCTTACCTGACTGAGTTGACAGAATGGCCCCAGTGTCTCTTCTTATATTTGTTCCTCCCCTCATAAATCATGGATCTTTACACTCTGTCACTAACGTCTGCCATTAGAATTTGTTTTATTGTTTGTAAAGTGCATCATGATGCTAGTCTTGTTTGCTCTATTCACTTTTTAAGTGAGTCCAAGTAATACATTAAAATTGTCTGTGATTTTACAGAATGCTCCTGATGTTGCCCCTTATATGTGCCCTCAGTAATAGTATAAAACTGTGCATGATTTTACAGAATGCTTTTGATGTTACCCCTTATATGTGCCCTGAGTAAGAATTAAAATCATCCCTGATTTCACAGAATGCTCCTGATGTTGCCATTTATATGTGCCCGCTGTAATAGTTTAAAACTGTACATGATTTACAGAATGCTTCTGATTATACCCCTTATATGTGCCCTGAGTAATACTTTAAAACCATCTCTGATTTTACTGAACACTCCTGATATTGCCTTATATGTGCCCTGAGTAATACTTTAAAACTGTCCTTGACTTTACAGAACTCTCCTGATGTTGCCTCCTATATGTGCTCTGCGTAATGCTTTAAAACTATCTCTGATTTTACTGAACACTCCTAATGTTGCCTTATATGTGCCCTGACCCTTGTAACTCACAGACTCTTGCAGTCAGCAGAATAATAACATTAGTTTCCTACTTCATTTAGTGTAAAAATACACCTTCACAAGACCTCCTTAGTTAGCACAGAGGTCAAGTTTCTGACTTATTAAGCTGCTTTCTCTGCCAGCAATGCAAGATTTGACCCCCCCCCCCCCTTTTACTTTTTTTTTTTTTGAAGATTTGAGTATGTTAAGAGTGATCTTTGGTTTTAAGGGGTGATGAGGCATAGCACTCTGCAGATGAACTGAGTGTGTGCTTAGAGTGCAGGGCTTGAACCCCCACCCAAACTTTTACTTTTAACTTTTTTCCATGACTTTAGGTAATATGATAGAGTATCCCTGTTATCTAGAGTTCCCCTGTCCCACGTCTTTTGTGGTACAAAACTTTGTCTGACTATCTTTTAAGTGCTTTATGAAACAGCAAAAAGAGTATCCCTCATGTCTAGAGTTATTTATATATATATATATATATATATATATATATATATATATAAGTGTGGAAATGTAACACACACACACACACACACACACACACACACACACACACACACACGCATACCAGACGGCACTCTCAACTCTCTTCATATACTAACACATGCAGCCACACCCCCACCCCCACACACATATACTCAATATTACCTGTCAGTTAAACTCCCCAGTACTTACCTCTAGCATGGTCTCATCCATTGGGAGCTATGGGTGAATGTGAGTTTTTGGACATGTTTATCAACAAAGGCAGCCAAGGTAACGTATGCAGCCAAGCAGTTCTTTGAATTACTTGATTATATAAATGCCTTACTTCTGGCATTTCCAGGGGAGAGGGAGAACATGCCTAATTAGTCTAGGCCACTCCTCTGGAATGCCTCATTAGCATTTGCAGTAGGCCACATAGACAGCCTACTGTTATGCTGCACCCCCTCATGGTGCAGCGCTGTGGTAGGGCTGTCTCTGAATCAGACATTGTTACTCTAGGCATATCATTCAGGTAACCTTTCTGAATCAGCCTCATAGTGTTAACTGAGATGGAGAGCTAATCCAAGTGGACCTTTTTCAGTCTAGCTGAGTTCTATGAAAATGTTATTGTGACCACAGATAAGAGGCATACTGTCCACACTGCTTATTTGGCCATTGTCAAGGCATTTGACATTATCCCTCATGCTGGGCTTATTGATAAACTGTCCCAACTCCACATTAACCCAAAGACAGTTCATTGGATAGGAAATTGACTGTCTAACAGAACCATAATGTTAAGGCCATGGGTACTTTTCTCTAGATAGAGCAGGTTAAATTAGCACAAATTATGCACATTTACAAAGTAATTATCACAATAGAAGATATTAATACAAAAAGTAGTTAAATGACAGAAGCAGAACATATCAAAGGCAAATGAATATCTAGTGACTGTTAATTTTAATTTCATACATATATGTTAAATTGGTAAGTATACTGGTCTTTCTAGACCATTTTCAACTATGAATTGGATTGAAAGGTTTTGTTCTTACTAAGATTATGACCAAGGAGACATTTGAGAAGCTCATCCACATTATCCAATACTGGTAGAAGACTAACAGTCATCATAATCATCAACCCCTTTTTTCCAAATTTTCTATATGGGGACAGATTATTGCATCAACTGTTGTCACTCAAAATTCAGCGCTGCTCACCTGCCTTCTTCACCAGTCATGCTTGACTGTCACAGGTTTTCTCTCACACAATCCACCCATCTCAGCTGGAGATCCTTGTTTCCTCTTGATTTTTTTTCTTCTCTCTCCCAAATCTTCTTCCCCAAATCATCTTCTGCTTTACTGCACATGTAATATACCACTGGAATCTGATCTCTTTGTCTTTCTCTGCAATTGGAGCTATTTTGTCTTCTGCTCTTATGTCAGCATTTCAGTTTTGGTCCCGCAATGTGCATCCTACTACCCATCTGGGGAACTTCATCTCTATCACCTCTAACTTCCTCATCTGCTGTGCTTTCACCATCCAGGTTTCTGGGTCATACAAAAGTGCTGGTAACACCCCTATCTTGTGAGCCTTATTTTTCAGCTTCTTTGGCATTCTTCTGTCGCACATTTCCCCCAAGACTTTATGCCAGTTGGCTGCGGCATCTGTGATTATAGTTGTAACCTCTCCATTCAGACTTACCTTCTTCTCAACCACCATTTTCAAATACTTGAAGCTGTTAACCTGTGCATCTATTTTTTCTTCTGTCTTAATTGTCAGTTTCTTGTTTGCTGCCATGACAGCTGTCGTATCTTTTCTCCTTTTTTTTCCAGTGGGCCTTCAGTTTGCAATGTGCCTTTAGTTTTGCATTCCAGTTCCCTATCATTTGGTAAAGCTCCTGCTCATAGTCTGTGAACAGAAACAGATTATCTGCATACAGCAGCTTTATTGATCTGTCCCTCTGACCTGTTTGCTAAAGTAGTCCAGTACCCGTATGAATAACAGTGAGATCAGAGCTTAACCCTGATGTACACTCACTCCCACTGGGAACCCCTCTTCCTCTCTGAGAGTCCAAACGCTGTGCACATTTGTGTCAGTGGATGATTGTACATAGCCTGCCCTAATTCTGCCAATGTTTCCCAGACTGTATGCTTTATCCAAGCCCAGGAATGTCTAGATGGATTCTTTTCTCTTCTGTAGCTTCTTTTCTACTACAAACATCAGGATGGTTTTGCTGCATTCTCATCTGAAAATGAACTGCTCACCTCCAATCTTACTTTATGCTACTCTACGTATTCATTTATCTGATACATTCTCTAGCACTTTCATGCAGTGTGACTGTAGTTTTATATCTCTCTACTGCACACTTGTGAATTTCCCCTTTATTCTTGTGCACTGGCACTAGAATGTATATTCTTCGGTCATGTAGGATATGCCTTTATTTCCATACCACTAAGAGTATCCTTGGAAGCCATTTGTCCCCCTAACTCAACCAACATCTTGATCATATCTTCAGTGATTTTCTCTGAACCTGCTGTTTTCCCTGACTTCATTTTCCTTAGTGCTGTCCTTACTTCCCCTAGAGTGCGTTCTTCTTTCTCTTTTATTGTAGGCTGTGTCTGGGCCAGTACAGCTTCTGTAGGGCCTTCTTCATTCAGAAGCCAGTGAAAGAACTCCTTCTGTTTGTGTTTGATGTTCTGTGGACAGGTGAGCAGGCTGCTGCTGGCATTCCTTTGGAGTAGCATCTGGTGATTATCTTCTTTATCTTTCAATCACTAACCTGATAAGAGTTTCTTTTTTCCATCTGTAGGGTCACTTTCCTGAAGTTGGTAGACTGCCTCTAATGCCTTGTTCTTTTCTATTGCAACTGTTCTCTTAGACGCATTGTTAGCCATCCAGTATTCCTTCTTAGCTTCATACATCTTTTCTAGCACCCACTTTTAATTACACTCCTGTTTCTTCTGATAATTTACTTGACGTCTGCACTCCAGCACCACATTCCATTTCCATAGCTGGCTCTCTCACATATCTGTTCAATGGCCTTCACATGTACTTTATTGAGATGATGCCATTCTTCTTTGACTCTTTGACTCATTCTATTTCCACTTCTTCCTAGATGCTAGAGTCCTGAATATTTTCATGAACTCTTGTGCTTTCACCCCAGTCATCTGCCAGATCTTCAGTCAAGTCCCTGTTAACCATAGAGCCTTCTCTGACCACTGTTTGCAGCTGATTGTGGCTGCAGGTGTTTTATTCTAGAGGCTGGCATTTTTCACTGGGGATCTCTGATTCTTCTCTAGAGTCCTTTCCTTACTGCTACGAAATCTAGCCAAGTTGCATGTTGACCACTGTTGTATGTCATCTTGTGACTATCTCTCTCTTTTAGTGAACCATTTGTTGGCCACCACTCTGCCTTTTGCCAAACAGAAGTCTAGAATTGTCTCACCTTCTTTATTCCTGTTGTCCCTCTGATATGGACCCAAGCAGTCCTTTTCTGTTATATCTATCGTGATATGAATATTCATGTCTCCCTTAATCAACACCAGCTCATTTTGTTCTGCTTATCTTGTTGGTCCTACAACTGCTGCATGAAAGCATTCTTTTTTGTTGCTATCACAGCCCTGCTGTGGGGGCATAAGATGAGACTCTGACATAGCCTGCCTTAGGCATAGGTCAACTAGGTGGCTGCCTCCTAGGGCACTGCTCTAGCAGGGGTAATTTTCCAGTAATCTGGATGGTATAGGTAGACCAGGATGGGGGCATTGGGTGGTGTTGGGGGAGAGGCACTGTGGAAACCTTTTGCCTAGGGCACCAGTTGACCAAAGGCCATCCCTGGATTCTGAATACTATCATCTTTAAAATGGAATCTGAGCACTAGTAAGTTGCTGTATTTTCCTCCTGACTCCTCCTTCCAAGCCTGACTCTCTGGCAAGCTTCTGACTTCTTTATGATCAACCATCAAACTTGCAATCACTAAGGAGTAAATTCATTTGAATAAGAAAAACATTTGAAATATGAAATCTACAGAAAAAACATATTTGCAGGGGCATATTCCCATATCCTCACATCCTTGCTGGTTATATGGGTCTTTGTTATGCGATTGCAAGACCATATGATCAAATCGCCAAAGATTGATTCTCACAACATCAAACACACTACGCAATGCGGAGAGATCTCAGAGTTGTTTTTATAATATGCAAAGGGTACAGGGGGCTACCCCCCCCTTGCAAAAATGCTGTTGTTTGTGTTGCCAGCTTCCAGAGGATTTGATGTTGTGAGAATCAAATTTTGCAATTTGATGATATGGTCTTGTGATCATATGACATACATCCATGCTGATATATACCAACTCTGAGGTTGCACACACTCATAGAATGAAGGAATCTATGGGATGCTGCAGCTTCAATCATTAGTTAAAAAAATGGCTGTCACATGGTACTGATTGCTTATATGTAAGCTGACCATTAGTTAATAAAAGCCAGGCTCCCTCCCAGAAGCACATTGTTTGTACAATATGCATTTGCAGCTGTAGCTCAGTTCATTAATATAAAAATGTCTGTTTGTCAAAAAAGGTAAATTTAGTTCATAGGTTCATAGGTAGGTACTAGGCTATCTGCCCGAAGGCATTTATAAGCCTAGCCAGAATGTGTTGGCTTTCGCTGCCCCTTTATATTAGTTCCCTGTGCCTCTGTCCAGCAGAGCCACTGAAGTGATCCCCGGGGTAAACTTTCTGTTTCCCATCCACTTGTCAAGGTTTCGCTTGAAGAATGATGTTAGCAAGGAGCTCTGCCTAATGTAGACTGGAATCTTGTTCCAAAGCATGGGAAGTCTCTGGGACAGGAATCTATCCCTCCATCATGTCCTATTTATTGTTGTGGTGAGGTTTAGATCCCTAGATTGTATGGCTCGAGGGGATACGTTTTTCTTTAGGTGGAGCATGTCCATCAATTCTGGGTTGGACATGGCCTTGTATGTCAGGCAGAGATCACCGCTGAGTAGGCGGTATGCAACCGAGGAGTACAGCTGGAGTTTCTTCAGTCGAGCTGCATAGGGCATCTGTTTGAGGCCAGTGATCCTCTTGGTGAGGTACTTCTGTGATCTTTCCAGCTGTTGCAGGTGTCTTGTAAGGTACATCCCAAATGGAGCGTTGTACTCTATGATGGGTCTGATGAGTGATGAGTAGAGGGGCACAATTACCTCTTTTGATCTGGATGCATACCCTTTTGTGATTAGGTGGGCCACGTAGAAGGATTTTCTAACCACTTTGGCAATGTAATTATGAAAGGAGAGATTACTATCTACTTGGGTCCCCAGATCCCTTATTACATCTTCCGTATTTAGGGGACTACCACCTATGTGGTAGTTTGTGGGTACTTTGTTTTTTCCAAAGGGGATGACTATGCACTTTTTGGCATTTAGCTTGAGGCCATGATTTTGAAACCAGGTATCCGTCTCATTGAGACCCTTTTGGAGGATCTCTGTGTCAGCCAGAGAGACAATTATAGCCCCTCCTTTGCAGTCAACTGCGAACTTGTTCAGCCATAGTCCTCCTGTGCTTGTCTGTACCTCTGAAAAGTATATGCCGAAAAAGAGGAGTCCTAGGACTGAGTCCTGGGGAACACCACTTGTAACCAGTTTAGAGTCAGACCTAGCTCCCACAACTCTCACCATGTGGGTTCTGTCCATGAGCCAGTTGGCAACCCATCTTGTGATGTAGGGGTTTATGTTCAGGCTGGTGAGCTTGTCTATAATACCAGAATGGGGAATGGTGTCGAAGGCCTTTACGAGGTCTAGGTAGGCTATGTGTACCAACTTTCCCCTCGTCTATAGCCTTGGTAACTGTCTCAAAGAAGTCCACCATGTTTAGGAGGCATGATCTGCCCGTAACAAAGCCGAACTGGGTAGGATCCAGTGTTTGGAGGTTCCCAATGTCTCTGTTAATGGGTTCCATGATGATGCGCTCCATAGCCTTGCAGACCAAGCTAGTCAGGCTTATAGGGCAATAGTTCCTGGGGTCTGTTGTGGCTCCACCTTTGTAGAGTGGAATAACTGTTGCTGTGTGCCATTCTATGGGTACATAGCCTGTGGAGAGGCTGAGTTTGAACAGTGTGTTTAGGTGAGGGGTTATTTCATCTTTGAGCTCATGTAGGACGCAGCCTAGGACACTGTCCAGTTCCATTGATGCTGTGTTTGTGGCTTTGGAGAGGGCTGTTTTAACCTGAGTGTCTGTGATTTCAGGGGCTCTACATTCTTCTAGTATGGTTATGGGCCCTTTTGGGGGTGAGAGTGGGGTGAAGTTTGCGCTGAACCTGTCTGCCAGGATGTTGGCGATATTGGTCGGTTCAGTGTGTTTTGTGCCATTCTGCACTAACTCCGAGCAGATCTGAGCATTGCCACTTAGATTCTTGACATAGCTAAAGAATGCCTTGTGGTATCTCTGGAGTCCTTCGCAATTTTTCTTTCAAAACTCACCTTGGATGATTTTATGAGGGATCATAGTTTCTTGCTGATACTGATCAGGGATGTCTTCCCTTCTTGGGATTTTATTCTTTTCTGTACTAGTTTCCTCCTTTTATTGTGTAGCTTGTTTATGGCAGGAATCCACCAGACTGGTTTCCTTTTCTTGGAGGAGTGAGTCTTCATTTTGCTTGGGATAGCATGATGCATGCATTCTTGTAGCTGCCCGTAGAATGCATTAGTAAAGGATTTTGCAGCTTGGACAGCATTATCCTTTAGCATGGGGGGGCTTTGAAACTTTCCACCTCGGTCTTAAGTAACGTGAATATTGCTTTTGAAAAGTTTTTCACGGTGGTTTCCTTGTCCGGGGTGGGGGCGGAATGTGTATTTCCAAAGTGATTTTTTTATGGTCAGATCTAACCAGTGAGGGGTTAACCTCCGGTGTGGAACACCAGTCGCCGTGGTGGTGATGACCAGGTCCAATATGTTGTCACCTCTGGTGGGAGTTTTGACCAGTTGATCCAGGGTGTTTGAGTTTATACATTCTAGGAAATGTTGGGCAAGGGAGTTAGTACTTGATAGTTCACCCAGTTAATGCTTGGGTAATTGAAATCACCCAATATTAGGGTGTTTGGTAGGACCTTTATGTTTCCCAGTGTTTCCAGAAATGCGGAATGGGGGTCTTGGGACATGGTGGGTGATCTGTAGCAAGCTACAATTTGAATTGCAGTTTTGCCCATTGTTAGTTGCATGTGGATGATCTCTGGAGCATTGTGCTGTGCCACTAACCTGGAGGTGTGGGTATCCTTGATAAATATGGATACGCCCCTGCCTTTTGTATTTTGGTCCGAGTTCTATGGCCAAAATGTATGTTATGAGTTGGAGCCTGGTAGTGCTGAGGTGCTCTCTGGAGCCTTAAACCAGGTTTCTGTTATTGCACATATATCGATTCTCTCCATACTGAGGACTGCCTCAAGTGCGGGCATTTTGAGGTTTAGACTTCTGGCATTGAGCAGCATTACCCTCAGTTTTTTGTTACTTGTGCTATTTATGGCGGTGGGTTTGTCTTTTGAGCCTTGCCTAGAAAATGCACTATGGGGGTGACAAGAGCCTTGGCCAGTATTCGAAAGCCTAAGGGTGACAGGTGCAAGCCGTCTCTAGCGAAGCAGCATGGCTTGTTGAGCATGTCATCCCAGGCAGACAGACACTGGATCCCCTTTGAATGACACCAGAAACTTAGCCAATTGTTGAAATTGATCATTTTTTCTTTATACCATTGTATCATTCTTGGTGAGGACAGGATACTACTCAGGGTCAGGGTCATACTGGCCTGGGTTACGTGATCAGAGAGCTCTTCCATGTATCTTTTCATGTAGTCCAGGGAGGTATGGCTCAGGTCATTCACACCAACATGGACAATGACAGAGTCATATTTGTACTTGTTCTGGAGTGACCTGAGTGCTTGTGTTATGTGGCAGATCCTGGCACCCGACAGGCAGCTAACAGTAACCTTCTCATTATTCAGCCTAGTGAGTGGGACGTCAGTGTGCCTGACTATAGAGCCACCTATTACTAGTATGTTGGGTATGTTATTTTGCCTTAAGGGCTGTGATTGCATGGCACACTGGTTTTGTGAAGTGTGTTTCATGGTTTGTGTTGAGGAGTGGAGGTTGCTTGGATGTCTGCTTTGGAGGTCTCTGTTGCTTTTGCAGATTTTTATTTAAAGCCTCCGAGTATGTTTTCATGTATTTATGTGTGTTTTTTGCCGGTGCTGGTTTAATGGGTCTATGTGAGACTGCTGGTGTGATGTAAGTATTTCCCTTCTCCTCTTTACTGTCTGATCCAGTCTTGGGTTGAGAGACCTTAGCCTCCAGTTAGGCTGTATAATTGCATCTCTCTCATGCATTAGTATTTGGTAGTAGGAGGAGAGGGTTGTCTGTGTACATGAGGCAGTTGTAACATTGCCTCAAAATGCCCAGATTCACCAGTTGGACTGGAGAGTACACCTGAAACTGCCCTTTGGACATGCCTGGATAGGTACAGTGAACTGTTTTACTGAATGGCTGGTAAGGTCAAATAGAGAGCCTTGTCCATCTGTACAGTATAGGAGGGTCTAGTGCTAGGGTTTATAAGTGCTTGCTGAGTTTTGATTAAGTGCCGGGCTGAGAAATGAATGGCATGAGTGCTTAAGTTAAAAGTTTGTCTAGTTCCAAGCGAAAAATTGAAGACGAGACTTTGTGGAGCCGGGAATAGTTTTACCCTAGCTAACCTGCTCTGCCCGATGCGCACAATCTTTCTTTGAAGCCTGTAAAATTTCATCTGGACTAAAGCAAGATTAAGTAACACTGTTGTCTCCAACAGTGCCCCAAGGCAGACTGCATACTAGTTAAAGAATCACATCAAACTATGGAAGACCACTTTTCTAGTTCAGCACACAGTGCTACTGTTGAAAGGCATTTATTGCAACAGTTCAGTGTTGAATAAGTATCCTTTACATACCTCTCTACTGTACATATTTTCACAGAATGTCCAGATTTTTGCCTCAAATTTTTGGTCTTTTCCTCTTAAAAATTCTGTTTTTTTGACAAATCACTGGGATGATCTAAGGATTAAAGTCAATAAATAATGACATGCATTTGATTTTCAGACTTCATATCCTTCAGAAAATGCATGTTAATTAACACAAATCCTGTTATTCTAACAACTTTTTTAAGTTTATAAGGTCAATATTTAAACTGGGTCCCTATGTTTTGGCCTTTGTCCCTCCATTTTGCTGGGCTTTGTCCAGATTTCTTGCGCTAAGAGGTTGAGAAGTATGATCCTGTATCTGGTGCTACTGAATTATTTCTTCGCAGCTATAGTCTAAATCAGCCTGGATAGTACATTTCTAGATCAAGTCTCACAATTACCTGTGTGGAAACCTGTAAAGACTACTTGTAAACTAACTGCATAATATTCTATTCTCCCCCGCTTAAAATTTTTGAAACTTACTTTTATTTACATCTTGCTGATGAAAATCCATACGGCTATAGTTAATTTCTGTTAAAAAAAGTATTTTTTCCAATGCTGTACAATGCACCCAGTCTATAATTTTATACTATGATTTTACCCTAAAGTGTTTCCTGTATAAGACCCCAGTAATCGCTTTTATTCCTGAATTATTTTTATTAGATCTGCCCTTCTTTTAAGAACCATGAACTTTCTGTCGTAGCATTTTGTGACACAGACTTTTCACCATTTTTTTCTTGTCCTTTATTTTGATATTGGTGTCACCACCCCTTTTTAGAAATACATTGTTCATAACTGGAAACATTATTCTAGTTAGGATTCACCTAATTTTAAGAACAGAACCCTCTTGCCAAACCCTTTTTCAATTTCCTATGTCTGACTCCTCACCCTTTATGATGGATGTAAATATGTAGAACATAGCATTTTGAGAAAATATTAAAATATATTAGTTCAATCTGCTGAAAAGGGTTCCGGATCCAATAATTCTTGCCAAAAATTAAAATGATTTAAAATAACCACGAATTTATTAAAAACTTCTCTTAAAAAACTGTAAGTTAAGCGCTTTCATCTATTACATAGACTTCTTCAGAACATCTCCTCAACTTCCACACTTGATTTAAATATACCATTCAATTATTGAACTAATCAAACAATTAGCAACAAACTTACTCTTCTTAAAGTGCACTGTGCTGACTGAAATTCATATAACTATTCTAACACACTTGTCACTTCTATCGAACATATTACTATCAAGTTACTTGTTTATAAACTTAAAAAATGACAATTATTTTAAACCTCACTCTTTTGCTTCCAGTATGGCCTTTAATGATATGCCATCATTTATTCCTGGGCGAATAGTAGAATTCAACACAATTTTACAAGCACGTTAGAATAGTTATATGAATTTCAGTCAGCACAGTGGTTATTTTAAACCATTTTAATTTTTGGCAAGAATTATTGGATCCGGAACCCTTTTCAGCAGATTGAACTAATATATTTCTTGGTTGTTACTGCTGGAGTTTTCTGTATTGTTTCTCAAATATTAAAATATACAAAGCACTGATAATTAATTTGATCTTAGAAGTTGCATTCACAAAGGCAAACCAAACATGACTGAGGCAGCCTTCAAGAAAAGTCATGAATTAGATATACCTTCTGTCTGCATGTGCTACTCAGTAGAAGTGTTTAAATTACATCTCACAACCTGAACTGTTCCCCCCCCCCCCCCGCAGGCTCAGTTCTAAGTTCACTACTCTCTCTCTCTCTCTCCTGACCTCTAACAGCTTGTTACTCTATGCCAATTACCTTGCTTCTGGGCCTCTAGTGAGCATCTCTACACTCTACATGTTGGACTCACTTAAGATTTCAGATACCCCACCTGACTTCAGTCCTTTAACCTAACAATATACTTTATCACAATTAGATGTTCACTGCTAGGCTCCCAGAAACAGTTAGCAGCAACTCAATTAAACCCCCATATCCCCTCTGCTAATATTCATCTCAGGTCTCATAGGAAAACATCTAACTTTACAAATACTGAAACTTCAGAATGGAGTTCTCTATCATTTGCTGCTTCCACCATAAAAAAACTTCTAAATTCCAGCGTGAAACAGAAACCTGAAACTTTCTTCAGCACCAAAAAACACCTTATAAATGCCAGCAGCATCCCAACTGTAAGCTACTATTTGCCAATCATCAAAACCTCCACAAAAAAAAAAAAAAAAAAAAACACCTGCAAACATGCTGGAACATATGTTAGTTACTATGCTCCTTATATAAAAAGGAGCATCACTATCCCACCTTTCTTGACAAGAGTTTACCCCATAATCCCATATATATATATATATATATATATATATATATATATATATATATATATATATATATATATATATATATATATATATATATATATATACACACATATACATATACATGTCTCTGGCTGGAAATACTCCCATGGCTCAGTCATCTTCCTTCAAAACTTTGAAACTCTTTCAAAGATGAATAAAGTGCTGTTTTACCATTCATAGCTAAATGAAATATCTTTCAGCACAAACATAAAAAATATAAGAATTATCACTGTATATGGGAGGCATGTTTGATTCACAAGCCACAGTTTAATAGAACCAAATCCAAGGCCAATGAAATGCCAAGAAAAGAAGAAAAAAAACATTCCATGTCAATATCCACCAGTGAGGAAAATGTGGTATATTGTAGCCAAAACCCTGCAAGTGTTGTTGTCCATTCTCTGGCTATTGAAAACAGATTCAGTAGATTAAATTAAAAGGAAAAATGTTTTGTTTGCTCAGTAGAAAATCTGATCCTAATGATCCTGTGCTTAATATATTGAATCTCTTTTACCTTTATAGTGCCACATGTATCTCAGCATTGTTTATACAATCATGAAATACCCCTTTCATTTATTTCTCTTGTCAAACAGTTAAACACTGGTCATTTGCAGTGGGCAATACTCAAAGCATTGTGCTCAAAGAGGTGCTGTTTGTACAGTGTATATGGGGACTTGTTACAGAGCTGTTTAAGATGGCTACTTTTCTGGGTGCCAAAACATTGCAGAGTTTTTGAATTTATGAAAACATTACAGTAATTTGTGCAATTTTATTTTTTTCACCCCAGGTTCTTCCCATTGCTGACTTCCATTATCTTCTGTCCAGCTATACCATAGCCTTAATTTGTGGTTCCTATAATCACTGGCATGAAACAGGGCAACTTTCCTGTGCCATAAATGAAGGAGAGGGTTACTTTTTTATCACTGGCCAGCTCAATTGTATAATATGGGTCCAAGCATCTATAACTATGTATAAATATATCCCTATGTGGGTAGAGCTTAGGTGCCATCAGGGTTTGTCAAAACCTGTCTTAAGCCATGTTAACGACTGTTTCCAGAGCCTCCACTGGCAGATGGCATTACTGTAGTTAGTTTCCCCACCATCCTTCCAAGATGACAGAACAGGCTAATGTCACTTTAGCCCTGTCACTCCAAGTAGTTCCCTTAGACCTGGACTTTAGCCCTGTCCCTCCAAGTAGTTCCCTTAGACCTGGACTTTAGCCCTGTCCCTCCAAGTAGTTCCCTTAGACCTGGACTTTAGCCCTGTCCCTCCAAGTAGTTCCCTTAGACCTGGACTTTAGCCCTGTCCCTCCAAGTAGTTCCCTTAGACCTGGACTTTAGCCCTGTCCCTCCAAGTAGTTCCCTTAGACCTGGTCTACATATCAGACCTAGACCACCAGTGTCACTGTCAGGAGTTGAACATCGGCAACAATACGGTCCACTCATTGACACATTTATAAGAATGCTAATAATCTGATGTCTGAGATTCAGAGAGCTTACTTCTCTGAGATGATGGTGGGTTTGTGGAATGGCTTCAATTCTGAGGTTAAAAAAAATATAATTTTGGAGGTGGTCAAGAAAAGAAAAGAGAGAGAGAGAGAAGGCAGAGGTATTTTGACAGGGCCAGGGCACCCCCACAGAGGTTACTTTTACAGAGTGAGGGAAAGTTATGTCTCTTGTTATGTCATGTATTCATATGTCATACTTTCCACTACTATACTAGAACATTAACTGAATGGCCCAGTTAATATTTCTGGGTAGATGAAAAATATTCAACTACTTTCCTATCAAAATTAGTATAGTTTAGAATTACATTTCAATTGTTTAATGTTTTGTGAAAGGAAAACTGTGTTTTCCTAATAATTAGCTAAAAATCCTTTAAATGCAGTTTTCCTTGGTATCTCTTTTTATATGTAAAATTACAGCAGTAACATCTTTCTGCCATATTTAGAAGTTTTAAAACAATGAAACACAGCTTTTGTTGTATAGCAATAACATTTCGGAGTTTAACACTGAATAATTTAACTTACTACATATAAGAAGAGTTTACAGAAATATTATTACTGGCAGATGGAGGGCCTCACTCAGCAGCAAACAATTGCAATAAACACATTAACAACCCATATTAAATAATTATTTCTGTTGGAAAGCTTCACAACGTTGCACCCTGCAAGGTGGGGCTATGCCATTCATTATGTTTTGGGCTATATATGATAACTTCAATGATGCATTTTTTAAACACCTTTATTAAATTATCACTTAAGACATAATGGAAAATAAAACAAGCCATATTAACATTTTTTTCATTTACATACATTATACATTACATATATGTTTGCTTTCTTTATAAGAACTGTCTTTCAGTCCAGCGTTACATAAAGTGCTCAGTTCATGCCTTCTCTTAAACCTCACTCCTCCTACCAAACATTATTGTGCATGTACTATTTCCTCAAATCCCATTTATTTCTATGTAATTTGCTCCTTCCTTTTTCTGAAGACCATCTTCTACTTCTTTTATTCCTTTTACAATATCCAGTAGGGTTTAGATATTGATTTCTATTTTCTAGTAATTGCTGTTTTGGCAACCGATAGAAGTAAAGTTAATAAGGCCTTACTATGCTTAGGCAACTCAGTTCCAGTGTTACACTTCAAAAGAATCATTTCCTTAGTTGCAGCCATTTGCACCCCAGTATTTCTGACAAAGTATTTTGTAGGCATTTTTTTAAAGTCTGCCAACTTATTACACTCCCTAGAAACATGTTCCTGGTTACCTCTTTCTTCCTGTCATAGCCCCAACATTTGCTATCTACCTGAGGAAAAAATCTTGGAAGTCTGCTAGGGGTATAAAAATACCTATGCAAACACTTCAAGTGCAAAAACAGGTATTTTTTTATGTCTGAAGTAATATAACCACAGTTACCCTACTTAGTGGAATGTGGGGAGCATCATCATATACCTTGAACGGTGAAGGTGACAACCTCCTGTAGAAATATAAATATATTTTTTGAAGTTTGCAGTTTATGCTATTTGATATATAATTATCATATCTTGTACTTATTTCAGTACTTTGATATTATAACATCAATGTTTAGGTAATCAACAGTAACGAAGATAAACGTAAGTCATATGTATGTCTATATATATATATATATATATATATATATATATATATATATAAATATATATATATAAGAATGATGCCACAATATGAAGACAAGATGATCAATTTCAACAATTGGCTTAAGTACTGGTGTCATTCAAAGGGGATCCAATGCCTGTCAGCTTGGGATGATATGCTCGACAAGCTAGGGACGGCTTGCACCTGTCACCCATAGTGCCTTAAAAGACAAACCCACCTCCATAGGTATCACAAGGGATAAGAAACTAAGAGTAATGCTACTCAACGCCAGAAGTCTAAACCTCAAGATAAACTCTCCTTAGCATGGAGAACATCGATATCTGTGCAGTAACAGAAACCTGGTTCAGGGGTCCTGAGAGCACCCCAGCACTACCAGGTTATACCTCATACCCAAAACTTGGACCGAACCACAAAAGGAGGGGAGTATTGATATTCATCAAAGATACCCACACCTCCAGGTTGGTGGCAAAGCATCAGAGACTATCCATGTGCAACTAACAGTGGGTAAAACTGCCTTCCAGTTTATAGCCCTACAGACCACACCTCCCAAACCCAGGAACCCCACTTGGCCTTCCTGAGAACACTGGAAAATATGAAGGTCTCTCCAAACACCATTATATTGGGGCCTTCAACTACTCCAAACATAGACTGGGGGAGCATACTCTAGCTCCAACACCCTAGCCCAAAGGTTCCTAGAATTTATAAACTCAAATGCTATGGAACAACTTGTTACCACTCCCACAAGAGGGGAAAACATACTAGACCTGATCATCACCAACATGGGGACTCTATGCTCCAGACCAGAAGTGTATCCCTCACTGGTAAGATCAGACCATAAACTAATCTCACTGGATATTCACATCCCACCTACCCCGCCTGCCCAAAAAACCACAAAAAAAACTTCTAAAGCAATTTCACACTCCCAAAAAACTGAGGTGGAATCAAAGCCCCCCCGGCCTGAAAAAAATAATGCCCAGACAGAGAACTTTATAAACGCGATTCTATGAACACCTTCAGGGAATGCATGGATCATGCGATCCCAAATAAAACCAAGACCCAATCCTCCAAAGGCAGGGCCCTGTCTGGTGGACCCCAGCCATAAACAAACTATACAATAGAAGGAGGAAGCTACTAAATGATAGAGAAAAATCCCAAAAAGGGAAGGCATCACTGAACAGTATTAGGCCAGCTTAGAAAAATGCACAGGACACTAAGGATAATCACAAGGCTTTCTTTTAGTTATGTTAGAAAACCTGTGGTAATTCCCAGATATGCTCAGAATTAGTCCAAAATGACAAAAATACACCAAACCCACAGACATTGCCAACATCCTAGCTGACAGGTTCAGTGCAAACTTCTCCCCCCCTGACATCTCAGATGCCACAGCATCAATGGGACCAGAAGGTGTCCCGGCTGCATCCTACATGAACTCCAAGAAGAGCTAAACCCAAACATAAAACTACTGTTCAATCTCAGCCTTACTACAGGATATGTGCCCAAAGAGTGACAGCAACAGTAGTCCCTCTCCATAAAGGTGGTGCCTCAACGGATCCTGGAAACTATCCCCCATAAGCCTGACTAGCTTGGTCTGCAAAGCTAATGGAAAAGAATCATCATGGACTCATAAATAAAGATATTGGGGACCTACAAACACTGGATCCTACCCAGTTCGCTTTGTTAAGGGCAGATCCTGCCTCTTAAACCTGGTTGATTTCTTTGAAACAGTCACCAAGGCCATTGACGAGGGAAGGTGGTCCACACAGCCTACCTACTCAGGCATTATAGATAAGCTCACCAGCTTAAATATAAACCCCTATGTCACTAGATGGATTGCAAATTGGCTCAAGGACAGAACCCACATGGTTAGAATTGCTGGAGCCATGTCAGACTCCAAACCAGTTACAAGTGGTGTCCCACAAGGCTCAGTCCTGGGACCGGAGGTACAGGCCAACACGGAAGGACTGTGGCTGACCAAGTTTGCAGATGACTGCAAACTGCAGCCGCACAAACATCCTCCAAAAGGGCCTCATAGAAACAGACAACTGGTGCCTGAGCATGGCCTCAAGCTAAAATGCCAAATGTGTATAGTCATCCCCTTTGGCAAAACAACAAATTACCACATAGGTGGTAATCCATTAAGTACAAAAAAGTAAATTAGGGACTGGGACCCAAGAGTTGATAGCAATCTCATCATTGACAACCACGGCCAAAGTGGTTAGAAAACATTTTATATAGCCCACCTAATCATGAAGGGATTCACATCTAGATCAGGGCCTCTTTACCCATCCGCCATCAGGCCCATAATTGAGTACAATGCCCCCTTTGGGATGTACCTTACCAGACCCCTGCAGCAACTGGAAAGACCCGAAAAGTACCTCACCAAGAGGATCAAAGGGCTCAAACAGATGCCATATGCTGCCGGTTAAAGAAACTCCAGCTCTACTCAGTGGCATACCGCCTGCTCAGAGGGGCTATCTGTGCCTCGTGATAAAGCCATGTCCAACTCGGAATTAATGGACATGCTGCACCTCAGAAAATCCAAATCCCATCGGAACCTCAGCACTGAAATAAATAGGACATGCTGGAGGGACAGATTCATAACCCAGTTCACTCTGGAATAAAATCCCAGTCCAGGTTAGGCAGAGTCCCTCATTGACTCTCTTCAAGAGGAATCTTGATGAGTGGATGGGAGATCATAGGTTTACCCGGTATCACTTCTGTGTCACTGTTAGACAGAGGCACAGTATAAAAATGGGCATAGCAAAATAAATTTAAAATGGGGCTAGGCTTATAAATGCCTTAGGGCAGATAGCCTAGTATAAACCTATGAACCTATGTGTATATATATATATATATATATATATATATATATATATATATATATATATATTATATTATATATATATATATTATATTATATATATATATCTCCAGTACTGTAGTTGCAGCCTCTTATTACAGTAATTGTGAATTTGTAACTTCTACCAGACAGTAAGTAAAGTATAATCTGTGACATCAGAGAAAGTGGAAAACTGTGGCTGAAGGAAAGCAGTTATTTTGAACAAAAGTCAGACTGGATACTACCCAGCACCCAGCTGTATTTATAATTACAGGTACAGTATCACTAGTTTTAAAAGGTAATTTTACCTTTGTGAATCTGCACCATGGCAAATCAAATTATGTTTTCCTTTTTTTCTTTTTAAAGTTTTCTCTTGTCAAAATGGTGAACAGATTATACAAGACTACACTTTTCTTAGATAGTAAGTGGACAGACCTATCTAGAATGTTTGTTATTTAGACTTAACTGAAAAGTTTACAGAAGATCCCTATCTGCAACATGCTGTGGTGCAAGCAAGCCGTGTACCATGTGTGTGTGTGTGTGTGTGTGTGTGTGTGTGTGTGTGTGTGTGTGTGTGTGTGTGTGTGTGTGTGTGTGTGCATGCGCGCAATCATGAAAGAATTTCTAATAAATTGGTCAAATTGCATTTTGATAACGCTATTCCTAATTACTGAATCTCATTAACAGTAACAGCATTTGTAACAGTAAGTCCTACAGCATCATACAGTTCTCAGTATGCAGTATTATACAACGACCCCCCCCATTAATATTTCAAAACGTGCACGCTAATTGGTCAGTGTGTACATTGTAAATCAGACTTATACTAATGGAAAAAGGTCTGATCGCCCGGACTTTTTCCATTAGTATAAGTCTTTTTTTTTCTTACAGCAACGGAGAAAGCAAGATCTCCGTTGTTTTTTACAAAGTGTCTCACTATGTTAAAGGAGTTTAACATAGCGAGACAGCTTTAAAAAAAGCAACGGAGAAAGGAAGATCTCCTTTGCTTTTTTTAAAGCTGTCTCGCTATATTAAACTCCTTTAACATAGTGAGACAGTTTGTAAAAAGCAACGGAGATCTTGATTTCTCTGTTGCTTTTGCCACAGCTCTGATGTACTGTGTAATCATACGCATGCGCAGTACATCAGAACTGCCACAGAATACCAGACAGCTGCGGAAGGGCAGCAAGGAGGCATTATACAATGCCATTATTTAAGAAAACTAAGTATTTTATTTCTTTAATGATGTCATTGTATAATAGCAATAACCCACTTCTGGATGTGGGTAATGCTGGATTTACCCACGGTTGTTTTTGTTTGGCCACTCGGGCTTCGCCCTCGTGACCAAACCATGCCAACCGTGGGTAAATCCAGCATTACCCACACTCAAGCGTGGGTTATTGCTTAATTATGCAACTTTATGTGAGTAGAGCAAAATGTATTCCGCTCGTTAGATCATACATTAAAGAAACAAGAATGATTTTTTTTTAATAGCCTGCTACATGTTCCAGTTAGTACCATGTATTATGACAGGCATAATGCCATTTTCCTCTTGTGTTCCAGTTAATAGTACTAAAACAAAACCACGATCATGGGTATAGAGAAAAGGTTGTGGGATAACAATTGCTTTGTTTTTCTGCTTGTCCGCATATTTCACCTTCATACCACCCAGCAGTATCTGAGGAGCAAATAAATAAATAAAATAAAATGGAGAACGGCTTTTGCTATCATTTCTGAGGAACATTGTGCAGTTCTAGAAGCCAACAATAAGCTTTTCTGAAAACAACGATTGCTTTCATTCCATGGTCATGTTGTACTAAAGAAACAGTTAAGTGCTAAATAAAATATTTACTAATTAATCGTATTTTGTATCATACTGTTGTGTAAAATCTTAACATAATGTTAGATGTCCTTGCCTTCACTACTGCAGTATTCATAACTTATGGGATTCCCTGCCATGAAGCCCATTGTCCTGCCAGTCTACCAAAGCCTACCATTTCTTTAAGGTAGGCTGAACATCACCTACATACTCCTCATAGCGTACAGCATAAAGGTGACATTCAGGTGTACCTTCCTCAGAACTGATTACCCCAGTAGAAACAGCAGTCCAAGGAAAACCAAAGAGAACCTGCACATCCAAAGAGGATAAAAGACTAGGGGAGTGGAGGGAGGGAGTGAATACTGCAGCAGTGAAGGCAAGGACATCTGCCGTTATGGTAAGATTTTATACAACTGTACTTTGTCGTTGCATTCACCTCTGCAGTATTCATCACGTATGGGAGAGTGTCAATGCTCAAGAAGAAACTTGGGAGGAGGAAGCAGCAGTAGAGCCCTCTAAGAAGCCATGAAGGATGGCATTAGCAAAACCAGCTCTAGCTCTGGAGATACCATCCAACTTGTAGTGTTTGGTAAAAGTATGCACAGAAGTCCAGGTAGCTGTTTCAAGAATTAGTGTCTAAGCCCAAGAAAAAAAAAGCAGAGAAAGAAGACAGCTCTAGTAGAATGAGCCTTAGAAGAAGAAAGAAGGCTTTTTTTTTGAAAAAAAAAAAAAAATAAAAAAAAAAGTAAAGACAGAAGTAGTAGTTTTGCTTGAGCAGCCAAGCCCTAAACAGGAAGAAGGAAAAACAAAGGAACAGAAGAAATGATTTAGCTTTAGTCTTATTTTAATAAAATGAAAAATGTCTACTAGTATAGTATGGTGTATGCAGCAGCACCACTGTCAGATTGAGGGAGAGGAAAAAAAAAAAAAATAAATTAATAGACTGATTAAGTAACAACTCATTAACCACCTTGGGCATAAAAGAAGGATTAGTATGTAAGGACACCTTGTCTTCATGAAATATCAAAAAAGGTGGACAAGCCATAAGGGCTTGCAACTCAGACCCCTGTCTGGCAGAAGTAAGAGCTCACAAAAGAACTGTCTTCCAAGAACAATGTTGCAAGGAAGCTGAAACAGCAGGCTCAAAAGGAGTCTAAGTCAATTTCTCCAGAAATAAATTAAGATCCCAGGGAGGAGGAACAGGCTTCCCAGGAGGTATAATATTAAGGATGCCTTTAAGGAATTGCTTAGCCTCAAATCTAGAAGCTAATGGGAGAGTTAAAGGCAGACAAGCAGAAAGAGCTGACAAGTGGACCGTAATAGAAGAATAGGCCAAACCAGCATTGAGCAACTCACACAAATAAGAGAGAACTAAAGGAACATCCACAGAAAGTGGATCCAGGGCATGAGAAGGACACCAAATAGAAAACCTCTTCCATTTAGACAAGTAAGATTTCCTAGTAGTAGGTTTCCTGGCTTCCTGCAGGACATGCAGCACATCCTCAGAAAAAAGGTTCCTATGAGGTATCAAAACCCTATCACCCACAGTATCAGTTGTAGGTTCATAGGTGTGTACTAGGCTAATGGCCCTGGAGCCTTTACAAGCCTAGCCCAAAAAAATTGCCCAGGCACCGTGCCACCCAATGTTAGTTCACAGTGCCCATATCCAGTATGCCAACTGAAATGATCCCTGGAGTGAACTTTCTGTTTCCCATCCACTCCTCAAGATTTCTCTTGAAGAGGGCCAGCAAGGTGCTCTGCTTGACATGAATGGGAAGCTTATTCCAGAGTATGGGCAGTCTTTGGGAGATGAACCTGCCCCTCCAACATGTTCTGCTAATTGTGGTAATGAGGTTGTGATCTCTGGAGCGTGTGGCACGGCAGATTGGGATTTCTTCAGGTGTAGCACTTCAAGAAGGGCTGGGCCGAACATGGCTTTGTAAGTCAAGCAGAGATCACCTCTAAGTAGATGATAAGAGACTGAGAACAGCTGAAATTTCTTGAGTCTGTCCATGTAGGACATATGTTTAAGGCCTAGGATACTTTTTGTGAGGTACTTTTGTGGCCTCTCCAGCTGTTGTAGGTGTCTGGTCAGGTACATGCCAAATGGGGCATTATATTCAATGACTGGTCTAATGAGAGGTGAGTAGAGAGGAATGATGACCTCTTTCTTCCTCTATGCGAAACCTTTGGTTGTAAGATATACCATGTAGAAGGACTTTATGACCATAGTGGCAATATCGTGGTCGAAGGTGAGATGGCTGTTGACCTTGGTGCCCAGATCTCTTCACTGTTCCGTGGGCTCCCATCAATGTGGGAACTGAGTTTTTTCTAAAGGGGAGGATAACACATTTTTTGGCGTTATGCTTCAGGCCATGGTTCCAACACCAGTCATTAGTCTCAAAGAAGCCCTTTTGTAGGATGTCTGCATCACTTGGGGAGTTGATAATGACTTCCTAGCTTGCAGTCATCAGTGAATTTGGTTAGCCAGAGTCCTTCTGTGTTGGTCTGGACTTCTGAGAAGTAGATGCCAAACAGGAGATGGCCCAGGACTGAGCCCTGTGGGAATCCACTTGTGACTGATCGACACTCTGACTTGGAATCCACAACTTTCACTCTGTGGGTCCTGTCTGTGAGCCAATTTGCAACCCACCTAGTGATGTAAGGATTGATACCTAGTTTGGTGAGTTTATCAATGATACCTGAGTAGGGAATGGTATCAAAGGCCTTGGCCAGGTCGTGGTAGGCTGTATGCACTGCCTTACCCTCATCCACAGCCTTGGTGACTGTCTTGAAGAAGTCAACCAGGTTCAGCAGGCAGGATCTCCCCTGGACAAAGCCAAACTGTGTAGGGTCAAGAGTTTGGGGATTGCCTATATCTTTGCTAAGCAGGTACATATTGATGCACTCCATAGCCTTGAATACCAGACTCGCCAGGCTAATGGTGTGAATGTTCCCAGGATCTGTAGTTGTTCCCCCTTTATGGAGTGGGATTTTCTGTATCAGTGTGTCATTTGTTAGGGACATAGCCTGAGTTAAGGCTGTGAATGAACAGGGCACACAGATGTGGTGCCAGTTCATTTTGTAGCTCATGTAGGATGCAGCCAGGGATATTATCAGGTCCCATGGATGCTGTATTCTTGGCTTTGGACAATGCAGCTTTCAACTGTGCATCAGGCTTTCTTCTAGTATTTTGATAGGGCTCTTGGGGGGGGGGGGGGTAAAGTTGACACTGAATCTGTTGGCCAGTATATTGGCTACATCTGTTGGCTCAGTATAGGAGGTGCCATTGTGCAATAACTCAGAGCAAATCTGGGTATTGCCTTGGAGGTTTTTGATATAGCTATAGAAGGCTTTGTGGTTGTTTTTGGTGTCAGCTGCAATTCTGCCTTCATAGCTGGCTTTACAGGATTTGATAAGGGATCTCAGCTTTTTGTTAAGATTGATAAGGGAGGTTTTCCAGTCTTATGACTTCATTTTTTTGTGCAACAGTTTCTTCCTTCTGTTGTAGAGTTTATTGATGACTTGGGACCACCAGATTGGCTTCCTTTTTTTGGGGGAAGAGCATCTTAGTTCTATTTGGTATGGCAAGGTCCATGCATTTGTGTACATGCTCGTACAATGCATTGGTGTATAATTTGACAGTCATGCAGCTATTTGTCATTAGCATGGGTGCCAAGAAGTTAGCCACCTCTGTTTTTGGGAGCCCAAAGTCGGCTTTAGAGAACTTTTTCAGGGTGGTCACCTTAGCAGGGGGGTTTAGGTGAGATGGAGATTTCCATGGTGATCAGTTTGTAGTCATATTTAACCAGGGAGGAATTGACTATAGGTGTGGAGCAACAGTCTCCCATGTTGGTGATAACCAGGTCGAGGATGTTGCTTCCTCTAGTGTGGGGTCAGAATGAGCTGGTCCAGGGCATTGGGACTGATAAATTCCAGAAAGCGTTGGGCCTGTACATTGGTAATTGAATAGTTTTCCCAGTTTATGGAAGGGTAGTTGAAATCACCCAGTATGAGAGTATTGGGTTGGACCTTGATAGATTCCAGGGTGCTTAGGAAGTTGGAGTGAGAGTTTTGGGATATGTTTGAGGTTCTGTAGCAGGCTATGACTTGTATCACCATCTTACCCAGTGTTAGTTGTACCAGAAGTATTGCGGATGCATTATGCACCACCTTTGGAGCTTCCAGCTGTATTCTGGAGCCAAAAGTTATGGAATGAGTTGTAGCCTGGGAGCTCAGGGGTGCTTTCTGCCTCTTTAAACCAGGTCTCTGTTACAGCACAGATGTCAACATTCTCCATTTTGAGGAGAGCTTTGAGTGAGTCCATCTTGAGATTTAAACTTCTAGCATTGAGCTGCATGACCCTCAGATTGCATTTGTTTGTAGCTGTTACGGTGGAATTTTGGTCTTTGGAACACTGCCTAAAAAAGGCACTATAGGGGTGGCAAGAGCCTTAGCCAGTACCCAGAATCCCAGGGGTGACAGATGCAGGCCATCTCTTGCAAAGCATCAAGGTCCGTCAATCATGTCGTCCCAGGCAGACAGATACTGAATCCCCTTAGAATGACACCAGAAACTTAGCCAATTGTTGAAGTCAATCATTTTCTGCTCGTACTGTGATGTCATTCTGGGTGATGGTAGAATACTGCTAAGGCTAGGGTCATACCTGCCTGGGCCACATAACCGGGAGTTCCATCACAACTCTTTTCATGTAGTCCAGGGAGGTATGTCTCAGGTCATTCACACCCACATGGACAATGACTAAGTCATATTTGTACTTGTTGTGGAGTGACCTGAGTGCATGTGTTATGTGGCGGATGCTGTCACCCAATAGACAACTGTCACCTTCTCCTTGTTCAGCCTATTGAGTAGGACATCAGTGTGCCTCACAACTGAATCTCCTATGATTAGTACATTGGGCAAAGTGTTTTGCCTTAAGGGCTTGCGTTGAGGTGCACACTGTGGTGGTGGGCTATTTGTTCTGGGGTTGGTGTTGTATTGTGTTGGTCGAGTGCCTTTCTGTCTCGGGGGTTTCTGTTGTTTGGGTAAATTTTTATTGAGAGCCTTCACAAAGGTGGGTGTATGGTTTGTGTTTCTATGTGTGGGTTGTGATAGTTGGTGTTTTGGAGGGCTGTGTGTTCTATGTAGTGAATTGCAGGTGTTCACCTTCTCCTGTTGACCAGCTAGTCCAGTCTTGGTTGGAGCATGCACTGCTTCCACTTTGGTGATATAAGTGCATCTTTCACAGGTATGAGTGTTGGGAGGTAAGAAGAGAAGGTTGTCTGTGTACATTAGACAGTTGCCACACTGTCTCAGAATGCCCAAGTGCACCAGGTTAGCAGGATAAAGCACAGGAAATTGCCCTACAATCATACCAGGAGAGGAGGTCATAACTAATAAGTACTGGTGATGTTACTGCATGGGAACAGCTAGTGCTGATATCACCTAAGTGTGCAACAATAAATGCTACAAAAGCCTGTTAAAATGCTATCCAATTATGCTAATTGAAGTGCAAGAAGTAAAAGAACAAGCACGTTCTAAGGGGAAAATTCAAGAGCAGACTTTCTTCCACCGGTAATAGTTTACCTCAGTCGAGCGCCGCTGCACGGTGCGCAAACATGGGCTTTTAAACCACAAAGTTGAAAGGGATGGAAAAATGCCCAAACAACCAAAAAACTGCAATGTCTGGACCCGAAACCACTTCTCTTTTGGCAGAGAGGCTTCCTAGTGCTTACTACTCCCACTGATAAGCTGGAAGGCATCTCTCCAACACAGAAAGGTCTGGGGGCTCTGAAACTTACAAAACAGTCCTGGATACAACAAATCTGTATCTGGACTACAGTAGTTACAGGAAAGGTGGGAAACAAGCTTAGAACTTTTATTTTTTTTTTGCAGAAAAGCAGTTAGAACAGTAGCAAAAACATTTTAAATGCAGTACAAGCCTGCACACCTGAGTGTGTAGCAATATTAAGGCAAATACAGTTTAAATAAATGCAGATAAATTAAACAACGAAAAAAAAAAACAAGTGCAGAGAGCAGTAAATTATGAAAAAATCAAATGGAGGCATTTAGAGCATCTCTTTTCTCATTCCTGTTGCTCTTCTAGTCTGCAGGACACAAAAACTGGATCCGCAGAGCTTAAACAAGTGTAAACGCACGTAAACACTGGCTTTTAAACCAGAAAGTTGAAAGAGGTGGAAAAACTGCCAAACAGCCAACAAACTACAATTTCTGAGCCAGAAACCACTCCACTTGTGGTTGATAAGCTAACTAGTGCTTACTACTCCCACTGATAAGCTAGAGGGCTTGCCTCCAGCACAGGAAGGTCTGGGGGGCTCAGAAACTTACAAAACAGTCCTGGATACAGCAAGTCTGTATCTGGACTAGACTAGTTGAAGGAAAGGTGGGAAACAAGCTTAGAATTATTTTTTTTGCAGAAAAGCAATTAGAACAGTAGCAAAAATACTTTAAATGCAGTACAAGCTAGCACACTTGAGTGTGTAGCAACATTAAGGCAAATACAGTTTAAATAAATCCAAATACATTTAAAAAAATGACAAAAGAAACAAGTGCAGAGAGCAAAAAAAATCAAAATGGAGGCACTTAAGAGTATCTCTTTTCTCCTTCCTGTTGCTCTTGTAGTCTGCAGGACACCAAAACTGGATCGGCAGAGCTTCAACAAGCGCAACCCCATGTAAATGCAGACTTTTAAACCAGAAAGCTGAAAGAGAAGGAAAAACTTCCCAAACGGACAATAAACTACAATTTCTAGGCCAGAAACTACTCCTCTTTTGGTAGATAGGATACCTAGTGCTTACCACTCCCACTGATAAGCTAGAAGGCTTCTCTCCAACACAGAAAGGCTTGAGGGGCTCAGAAACTTACAAAACAGTTCTGGATACAGAAAATCTGTATCTGGACTAGGCTAGTTACAGGAAACATGGGAAACAAGATTAGAACTTTTTTTTTGTGGATGGATGAGAGATCCCTTGCCTTGTGTGAGTAGATTCACCCTATGAGGTAACTTGTGATGATTACCCTTGGTTAGATGCAGAAGTAGAGGGAACCAGTGCTGATTCAGCCAAAAGGGAGTCACCAACAAGATTTTGTGAGTGTCCTGTTGAATCTTGAACAGGACTCTCAGAATGAGAGGAAGGGGAGGGAATGCATAAAGAAACATCTCCTTTTAAGAAAATGAGAGGGTGGCCCCCTTCCATACCACATGACCTGGGACTCTGGCACAAAACAGAGGAAGTTGTCTCTTTAGAGAGGAGGCAAAGAGATCTATTTGAGGAGTAACCCACTGGTGAACAATGTCCAGAAACACACCCCTATGAAGCATCCATTCATGGGATTGAGTGGAGGACCTGCTCAAACTGTCTGCCACAATGTTCCGATCTGAAAGAATATAAACTGCCTGAAGAGTCACTTGATCCCAGACCAGAAGTGCCAGCTGGCAAAGAAGGTAAGATCTTGTACCCCGTTGTTTGTTGATATACCATATAACTGTGGTATTGTCTGTGAATACCTTCAGAGGCCCTGGAGAGAAAAAAGGATGAAAGACCTGAAGAGCCAGCATAAGAGCTCTCATCTCTTTGATGCTGATGTGCTCCTTCTGCTGATGAGATGACCACACTCCCTGAACCTTCAGGGAGCCAAACGTTGCTTACCATCCCACATCTGAAGCGTCTGTGAACAGAGCCTGAGAGGGAAGAGGAGAATGAAAAGGGACCCTGGATTCAGAGACAACTGCTGAATCCACCATAGAAGTTCCTTCTTCAGACAAGGGAGAAGAGGAACTACAAAGTCTAGAGGATGTGCATGTTGAAGCCACACCAACTTCAGAAACCACTAGAACTTCCTTATGTGGAGCTTGGCCAGAAGGAGTATTAGAATGGTGGAAGTCATGAACCCCAGAGCTCTGAGAAACTCCCTGGCTATAATGTAGCCCGAGGAAGAAGAGTTTGAAAGTAAGAAATGAGAGTTAAGGCCTTTGGAGGAAGCAGGGATGCTAGCACTGGCACCGTCTGAATCCTGCAACCCAGAAAGACATAATCCTGAGGAGTCCGGGAAGACTTTTTGAAGTTTATAGTGGATCCCATGCTCTGAAGAAGAGAAATTGTAAAATGAAGATTTTGCAAAAGAACCTCAGGAGAGAATGCCTGAATCAGCAAGTTGACCAAGTAAGGAAATATTTGGATCCCTTGAAGCCTGGAAAAAGCAATTACAGGAGTGAGGCATTTGATGAGCACCCTTGGGGCAGTAGAAAGGCTAAAGGGCAAAGCACAGAACTGAAAATGCCAGGAAGTAACAGAGAATCACTAAAACCTGAAAAGAGGATGGTTCAGAATATGGAGATAAACATCCTTGAGATCCAGAGACACCAGAAAAGCCTGAGGGGTCAATAGAGGAAAAAGGGTCTGAAGAGACAACATCCAAAAGAAAAGCACCTTCAGAAAAGTGTTTAGATGAGAGAGGTCTAGAATCTGTCTCCAAGTGCCTTTTTTTCTGGGTACTAAAAATGCTCTTGAATAAAACTCCTTCCCTGCTTTGGGACACAGACACCTCTTGAATAGTACCCTGAGACAAGAGATCTTGAAAAATCTCTGGGAAAAAAGGAAGTTGTTCCTGAGGAGGCTGAGGAATGCCCATAAGAGGAGGATGGGAAATCCACACCATGAAGTATCCCTGACAAATCCTGGCTGATTCAAAGCCAACTAGGAAGAGAAAGAGAAAGGTGAAGAGAAATATTAATGCATCTGGGAACAGGTGAGTAGTCAGACAGCACCTGGTTTGTCAGGAAAGGAAGGCTTAAGAATCCCTGTAGCCTGAGTGGCCTTAGCAGGAGGAGTCTGTTTACTACCCTTCTTACCTTTAGAAGAAGGGTGAGACTGCCTATGATCAATGACTGGCTTAGAAGGGAAGTTTTTCTTAAATTTAGACACAGGAGCACCTGTAATGCCTTCCCTTGTCCTGAAGAGACTTAGACAAACCAGTAGCAGCTTCCCCAAACAAAGGTTTAGTATCCAGAGGAGCATCCATCAACTTAGCCTTAATACCATCAGGTGAAGGTTGAAGCCTAAGCCAGGAATACCTTCTCAGTACTGTACCAAAAGCAGCAGCCAGAGAAGAGACATCTGCTGCATCATAACTACATCTGCTAGAATGACAGACTACTTGAGATGAAGTCCCTGGCAAGGAAAGAGAGGAAGATTTACTCTCAGAGTCTGGAAGATCAGAAAAAAAGATGACAGGCCTGAGAAAGAAGACCCAACATATACCTAGATAGATGGGTCTGATAATTAATAACCCTAAAAGCTAGGGTAGCAGAAGTATAAACCTCCTTACCCCGCCTATCCATGGTTCTGCTGTACTTGTCAGAAGGCAGTAACTTGGATGAAGGAAGCAATTGAGATGGCTTATCAGAGGCTACAGGCACCACAGAGGGGTCAGCAGCAGGACATTTGTACAAAAAGGAACAATCCTCAGGCACCCTATAAAACCTATCGGACTTCTTGGGAGCAGGGGGCAGAGAATCAGGAGCTTTAGAGGCATTGGAAAAAAACATCCAGTAAAGCAGCCAAAACAGGAGGAACAGCCACAGGTTTATGAGATTCCATCTGTAATAACTCATAGTACCTCTGATGAATATCAGAGACCTGAGCACAATCCCACTTAAAAAAAAATTCCATTGTTCTACACATAGTGTCCTCTAAGGAAATTTCCTCAGAAGGAGTATCTGGCCTATTAGATTCCTCCTCCTTAGACCCAAACTCCAAAGGAGTAGGAATCTAGGTAGAATAAGTAAGGAATTCTTCATCAGAATCCAATGCAAATTAAAGGTCATGCTGCTAAATGCTAGGAGTCTAAACATGAACCTGCACTCATTGCAAGCATTTGTAACCCTGGAAGATACTGACATTTGTGCAGTCACATAAACCTGATTCAAAGCTACGGAGAGTACCCCAGCCTTACCTGGTTACTCATCCTATCATACATTCAGAACCCAAATTGTGGGCAGCAAAGCCAAAGGAGGTGGAGTTTCAATATATATTAAAAACACACACACCTCCAGGCTGGTCAAACAGTATGACCACAGTGGACATTCCAGGTACAGTTAACCATTGACAAGACCCCTGTTCAAATCATAGCTAGCTACAGGCCCCCAAATTTGATTCAAGATGCCCACTCCACCTATCTGGACCTCTTCCAATCTATCAAGATTCAACCCTTTACCCTGATCCTGGGCAACTTTATCTACCCAACCATAGACTGGAAATACTCCTCATGCCAGAATGCAAATGTCCAGAAATTCCTTGATTTTATCAGTTCAAATGCCTTGGACCAGCTATTCAATACCCCCACAAGAGGTGATAATATCTTGGACTTGGTATTAACCAACATGAGTAACCACTGCAGCATCCCTACAGTATCATCCTCCCTGGTAAGATCCAACCATAAAGCAATCACTTTCAAAATCAGCATCTCCCTGACCCCCCTATATCTAGGGTCAAACAAAAAAACTTGTCCAAAGCTGATTACAGCCTCCTGAGGGATGATATAAACAGCTTCACAGCCCTCTGCCCCACTGTAGGAACTGACACCAATGTCCACATCTACAACTAAGTACTGTATGAGCATTTATATATATGCATGGAATCAGGAATACCTGACAGGACAAAATTATCCTCCGCAAGGAGGAGTAAACCTGTTTGGTGGACATCTGCAATAAATAAACTATGTAACAAAAGGAAAAAAATTGCTGTCCAGGACCAAGAAGGAGCAGGTGCCCAACTGGAAGCAATCTCTCCCTAGCCTGAATAAGCAAATAAGAGCACTAGTGAAATCCTCTAAAGCCAACTTCAAGTCCAAATTGGCCACATCTACTAGAGACAATCATAAGGCCTTCTTCACATATGTCCACAATCTCAAAGGAAGCACCCAGATCTGTTCAGAACTGGTGGTCAAGGACACCACATACACAAATGCTGTAGTTATAGACAACCTACTGACTGACAGATTCAGTGAAAACTTCACCCCTCTGCCCCCCCATCAGTAAAATCAGGACATCCCCAGTACCTGCCCCCTCTCCTTATCTCTAGGGAACAGGTCATCACTGCCCTCTCAAAGGCAAAATGTACAGCCTCCATGGGACCTGACAACATCTCAGGCTGCACCCTACATGAACTCAGGCATGAACTTGCAGCACCATTAGGCACCCTATTCAACCAAAGCCTGAGTGCTAACTTTGTCCCAGCTGAGTGGACGACAGCCACTGTCATCCCTTTACACAAAGATGAAGTGTCTGGCAATCCTGGAAATTATAGACCCATCAGCCTAACTAGCCTGATCTGCAAGGCCATGGAATGGGTTATCATGGACCTCATTAACGGGGACATTAGCAACCTCCAAACACTCGACCCTACACTGTTTGGCTTTGTCAAGGGGAGATCATGTCTGTTAAATCTGGTCAACTTCTTTGAGACAGTCACCAAAGCCATGGACAAGGGGAAGATGGTGCACATCACCTACCTTGACCTGGCCCAAGCCTTTGACACTATTCCCCACTTGGGTATAATAGATAAACTCTCTCAATTAGGCATCAATCCATATGTTACCAGATGGGTAGCAAAATGGCTCACTCATAGAACTCACCTTATCAAAATAGGGGAAACCACCTCAAGCAGTAGATCCGTAATGAGTAGCGTACCCCAGGGATCTTGGGGCCTCTGTTATTCGGGATATACTTCTCTGAAGTGCAGGCCAAAAATAGTGGGCTATGGCTGACCAAGTTTGCAGATGACTGCAAGCTGGGCACAGTCATCAATTCCCCAAGTGATGTGGACGTCCTCCAAAAAGGTCTTACCCAAACAAATGACTGGTGCCAGAAACATGGCCTCAAGTTGAATGCCAAAAAGTGCATCATCATCCCCTTTGAGGAGAGTGATGTCCCCACATATTCTCACATTAATAACAACGTCTTAAGCACACACTCAGTTGTGAGGGATTTGGGAACCAGATTTATAGCATCCTGACTTTTGTCCACCATGTTCTTTCTACATGGCCCACCTCATAAGTAAAGGTATCTCATCCAGGGACAAGGAGGTCATAACATCCCTGTATTCTTCCCTTATAAGCCCAATTATTGAGTACAGTGCCTCCTTCGGCATGTACCTTGTAACGCCCATGCAGCAGCTGGAGAAACCACAGAGGTTCCTCACCAGAAGAATCAAGGGCCTCAAACATCTACCTTACACAAATAGGCTAAAAGCCCTGTCCCTCTACTCAGTTTCATATAGACTCCTCAGAGGTGACCTCTGTCTGGCATACAAAGCAATTTCAGACTCTGCCGTGATGGGACTGCTGCATATCTGCAAGTCAAGCTCCACTCGATTAACCCTCATGAGCAACCTCAACCTCGTCTCTGACATCAATAGGACTTGTTGGCAGGACAGATTTATGTCCCATAGACTCAACATTTGTGGAATAGACTCCCTCTCCATGTCAAGCAAAGTACCTTAGTATCCCTTTTCAAGCACAACCTGGATAACAGGATGGGAAACAGAAAACACACCACTAGAATTCCACCTGTGTCCCTGCTGGACAGAGGCTTTGCGTGCTGACTTGTCTAACCATGGGCTAAACTCCTGGCTAGGCTAATAAGGGCCTCAGGCCAATAGCCTAGTAACTTTCTATGATCCTATGATCTTCCTCAGAAGATTTTAATTCCCTGAGCCTTTTAGGTGAAGAAGAGGACCAAGGAGGAGCAGGCCTGTATGACAGTAAAGCATTAAATAACCCCTGAGTAAAGGCCTGCCACTCACTTTGTAGATCCCTAAGAGTAGAAGAAACATGTTTAGTTTTCTGTTTTTTTTTTAAGGGGACATCTGTCCTAGAAAACCGAGAGTGCCCTGACTCAGGATGGCATTCCACAGTTGTAGTAGGAACTTCTTCCCTAAGAAACTGCAGAACCCCCCCTAGACCCCTTGGAAACAATCAACCGTGGTTCCCCCTGAATGCCAAAAATGGACACCTGCAAACCTCATCGGATGTGCTGTCCGCCAGATCCTCATCTGCCTGCAACCTGGACATGACAGAGGAATCCAACAAGGTGAGTCTCAGGGTTTGTAATAACCTCAGGAGAAATCCCCAGCAGAGGCTGGATAGCTGAAGATTCCAGTCTTAGCTTTTTTACCTTCTTCCCTGACACCTGACCCATGGGGCAGGAAGTCCCATCCATAGCATCTTTAGCAAGAACCTTAAGATGCTGGTTTTCAAGATGCAATGAAAGGGAAAAAAGCCTACGATGAAGGGTTTTTGGGACAAATGCCTGACAAATTGAACAAGACATATGGTCGATTATGGGGAATCTGTCTCCCACACTAGCATTTACCCTTCCTGGATTACATTAACCCCCCAAACAGCACAAAGAATCAAGAAAAGAACAAAAACCCCGACTGGGTACTTATCTGCAATGGTGAGGACTTCAGCAAAGAGGAATAATCACTGGAATTCCAACAAACAGATACATACTGCAAAAAAACTGATAGAAGCAAGCAGACCGATGGTTAAAAACAGCATTTGGACTGGCGACAAAGAAGTTCTGAGGATGGTATGCCTGAACATCACCCTATGCCATGCGACGTGTGTAGGTGACTTTCAGCATACCTTAAAGCAATAGTATGGTTTGGTAGATTGACCAGACGGGCTTCACGGCAGAGAATCACATAAGTTATGAATACTGCAGCAGAGAATGTAAGGACATCAGCACTGAACACTGGAATATGTGCTATGTTGCTGTAGACCAACACAAAGCCGCACAGCTATAAACAGTGTAATAGAATTTTATGCTACCATTTAAAGGTACAATTATATACTTGCATTCCTCAGCAAACTAAAATCACTTTAGACTGCAACAAAATCAGCATAAAGTTGCAGTGTAGCTGCTTGCACTGTGCAATTCCCCTACTCTGTTTATATCAGCTCTCAGCCAGTGGGGTGCATGATGCTTGCTTATACTATATGGACCACTTCATAGCTGGTGTTCCAGAATGCATAATAGTGTATTGTGTTTAAAGTGGTGCTCTCACCAGGGTGTTGTTTTGTCTCAGCATTTTAATGGCTTGTTAATGCTACATATCTGGTATACAGGAGAGTTTCCAACCCCTAGACCTGCGGTAATGAAAAAATATCCTGTGTCTGTGGAGAAGCCTAATCTGAGCTACAGTTCATAAAACAAGTGAATGTGCCTGTCTTTCTGATCTGAGTTTGATATCTCCCTTGGTATATATCATTACATTTTCCCTGCTTTCTTAATCCTAGCCATTGGCAGGACTTCAGTAATAACGGAAGTAAGATTTCTTGCTTCCACTTTTCTCCTTCAAAAAGATTTATAAAATCCTCACAATTTCATGCATCTATAAAATGTTGCCTTTAAGCAAAACCGGGAGCTTGCTAGAGTATTTCATAATAAAAAAATGTTTTCAGTCTCTTGAACATTTTTCTTTCATTTGCTTTTCAGTGAACTATTTTAAAAGGGTTGTCATGTTGTCAGAATGATTCATTTTCCTTATATTTGTATCACTTATTCAGATATAGTGAAATGTTTTAGAAATTGACACAGATATGGGTCATGGTTCATAAAACGAAGGGAAGCAGTTATTGTGAAAACATTTACCAGGAAATCAGACTTTATTTATGTATGTACGTATTTATTAATGGATCTATTAAGCAGGTAAGTAAGGTGGTCCTTCCTTCTCCGTCCTTTTTCTGGCACAAGCTTGGCTACAACGGCAACCTCCACCCATATATATATATATATATATATATATATATATATAAATGTGTGTG